>NW_027176550.1:601890-831890 GCF_023349555.1 Cebidichthys violaceus | reverse complement strand
AGCCATCTCCGCTCTGTCCAGAGCCAAGAGCCGAGAGTGTCGGCAGCAGATAGTGGAGGTCTACTGCAAACACAAAGACCGAGCGCTGATGCCTGAGAAAGTGCCGCGCTACTGCCCCATAGAAGGTGAGACCAGAACACTGAACCAGTCAGAGAAGGTCTACAAGGTCATGAAACATAATGATGGATTAATGATACACCTGTTGGATATTATAAGATACTAAAATAAGAGCGTAGAATGTGTCTCCAAGTAGAATAAAGACTCTTAACTCATCGTTTCACAATCATCTTCTATCTTTATGTAACTCCAGACAAAATGTTCTATTTTCTAAAAATGTCTTCTGTCCAACAATGGTGTGTGGAACATTTGTCTCGAAGACATCTCAGGAGGTCAGAGTCTATTCACACTGGAAAGATGGCAGCCATTTTTGTGTCTTCTGTTGGACTGAATGTGAGGTTTGGTTTAAGTTCAAGTAGCCTATACTTACAGTATGGCTGTAACCCAGAACACAAGCTCCCGAGTTATTGAACACAGTTAGTTTAAACATATTATATGATTTAGGGACTGATTTATCCTTCATGTTAACGCAGCCTGTGATTGAACCAGTCAGCAAATGAGAGGGGGACAGACTGAAAGACAAAAAGTCAAAGGAATTGGGACGAACAGGCGGCGGCTTTGAAGTGGCGGCTTGCAAAAAGTCGAAGAGGGATTTTTTTTTTCTTCCAAATTTATCCTTAGAGAAGCATTTTTAACCCGGCACGTGTCGGAGCCACGGAGAGGCATCCAGTTTGTCGCCGGCTCTATTTTCAGAGACTTAAAACTCGGATGGACACGGCGAGGATGAGACTCAGCCGCCGTAATTACACCCAAATTAAACAAGCAGTTTGTAGTCTTATTTTTGGAACGGCTGACTAATGATTTACTTGTAGTCGTGCTCTCTGAACCACCCTGTGCTGTTTGAGGTTTAATTGATATGATTATATGCTGCTTTGATGACACACTACTCATTATATCCACAGACTGGAGCGGCAGCGAAAGATGATTTGGTTTCCTTTGAGTTTGACTGACGTGAGCTCAGCCTGTCAAAGAGGAACGAGAGGGTTGTTGAACCGTAGTTTGCTGTTTCTGCATTCAGATTTAAGTGTACATCCCCGTCGGTGCGCGACATCGCTCCCCCCGCCTCCCTCTGTCTGTGCAGCGGCGCTCAGCTGAGCCGCCTGATTACAGTTATTTCTCCTCAAACTCCCAATCCCAGCATGCCCCCGCAGCTCGGGGAGGTCACTAATTAGGCTGACGCAGGCCTCAACCCGTGCCATCTTTAGAGTGAGCGTGATGATGGAGAAGCATTAGGCTGCCAGAGGGTTTGTATATACAAGCGGCAGATTTAGCTCAGCCAGCCACAGACGGCAGGAAACTTCCAGGAAAGACGGAAGTGAAGATGGAGGAACCCGAGTGGAGAGCAGGGTTGACGGTGACAGTTGCATTGTGGCAACCAAGAAACAGAAATCCAGCAAGTAGGATGTGTCTACTAAGAGTCTGAATATAGTGGAAATTGCAGCTCAATTTGATGTTTTCATGTGACTTTTTTTTGTCTGACCAACTCTACAAAAGCCTAAAATATAAATGTTCTTATTATATAAGACAAAGATGAGCATTTTATAATGGTTGCCACTTCATTTTCTTTTAATTCACTTAGTGATTAAATGTTTCAGCCCTGGACTGCAGGCCTTGTTGCAGATGTCAGAAAATCAAAGATAATGCTGCATGTCTCATGAGCGTCCTTGTCCTCTGTGTCCAGGTAAGGCCAATGTGAACGTCCAGTGGGACGAGGAGCCCTCAGAAGCTGCCCAGCTCGCTCCGGCACGGATCGCCTTCGTCCTGGTCGTCCACGGCCGAGGCTCGCGCCAGTTCCAGCGTCTCTTCAAAGCCATCTACCACACCTCGCACTACTACTACATCCACGTGGACCTGGTGAGACCACTGGCTGTCACTCTGTGTCAATAACAGACAAACGACGAAGACAAATGGCGACCAACGAATGAATGTAGACTGACACAGCTGTAGACATGAAGCATCTCTTAACGCGACTCTTCGACTGACATGACGAGCTCTAAGTTTGCTCCTAGAAACCAGAAAGAGCTCCTGTGTTGACTGACAATGACGTTTATGGCACAGATATGTCAGTAAATGCTGATCTCTCCTTCTGAAGAGGACAACTTCTGATGGACACAGTTAATGTTCCAACTGTTAAAATAGCCGAATAGTGTTTAAAATACAAAAGCACGCTTTAACCTTCTTGTTGTCATTCTCAAACCCTTGTCAGAGGTCCAACTACCTCTACAGAGAGGTCCTGTCTCTGGCCGGCCGCTATCCCAACGTCCGGGTGACTCCCTGGAGGATGTCCACCATCTGGGGCGGGGCCAGCCTGTTGACGATGTACCTACGCAGCATGGAGGACCTTCTCCAGATGTCCGACTGGTCCTGGGACTTCTTCATCAACCTCAGCGCTGCAGACTACCCCATCAGGTGAGACACTGGGTTGGTCACAGGAAGCAGTTTGAAATTGGACAAAGAGATAGTCCAGGTCAAATGTCCACGTTTGCATGTTTTTATAAGAACCAGTATCTACCTATCTATCAGGTTTTCTTTTCTTTGCTTATACCAACAGACAGAATGGTTTATCTTGATCCATAAAGGTTTGGTTGAACCCCCCCCCCACTGTTCCCTGTTTGTATCGCTGTAGAAGACTGTCGGATATTTAACGATCACGTCAAGTTCCATCTAAACACACAGCTCATTGATCTGTTGAAGCCTTGTTTGGTTTGTTTAAGGTCTTAAGGATTAGGTTACGTGGCCAATAGACCTCAAGTGCATCGGCTCTGAATGGATCGGGAGTCTGTAGTTTTGAAGAGGAGCCCTTTTTAATGGCTCTCTTGCTGCTGGGGGATTTGAAGGGATCTGTATTGTTGGCTGTGATCAGCGGAGTTATCGACTGGTGACTCTCTCTCTCGCTGCAGCTGAAGCGTGAATGAAAGAGGATAAAGAGGTCTGTGGCGGTCAGTGTTTGGCTCTTGTGTGCAGCGAGCAAGAAGGGGTCCAGATGGTTGTGTCTTTTAAAGACGGGCCAGTGGAGTGTTGGTGGACTCCGCTCTGTTCTGTAAATGGAGGACTGCATGTGAGCTGGCTTTGACGTCTATGGAGCTTCTAGATTCTGGCACATTATAAAGACACGTGTGATTTGTGGATTGGGTTTGGTGTCGATGAAATTGGTACGGTTCCATTTAAAGCCTACTTCTGCCAATGCTGGTGCATCATTCATGACTAGTCCGATGAGGGTCCAGCAGCTAGTCCTGCTGGTTTATCACCGCTGTCTGTATTTTAAGGAAACGTCTGTTTCTTGAACCAGTAGTATATAATAAAGCCTGCAACAATAATTTTCATTATTAAGTCAATCTGCAGATTATTTTCTCGACTACTTCAGAATATAGTAAAAATTTCCCAGAATGCAAGTCGACATGTTCAGATGTCTTGGGACCGTTTTTTTCTTCTTTCTATTACTAGTGTAGCATTAAAGCATGGCGGAATTAGCAAGCTAGCTGACTAGCCACTTGTCTGCTAGTTAGCTTTTTCCACCACGCTTTAATGCTACACTGGTAACTACGCGTTGCAACGTTACTACATTATTACTCCACTGCTCATTTTAGTCGTAACTGCAAAAAAACCTCACCGCGGTGAGTCCGCAACTTTGCGAAAGTCGGTTTAGTTTATACAGAAGCTAGCCGGTCGCAGCGGCCACAGTGCATAAAAAACCACCCTGCTCCGTTTATTTGAATGGGAATGTCCATTCTACTCCTGTTCTATTTCTATGGCGAGAACACACACACACACACACACACACACACACACACACACACACACACACACACACACACACACTGATCCATTCTCTGTCCTCCCGTCAAAGTGACTGTTTGAACGCCCTTCCAGCTAAAATCCATAGCACATCCACAGCATTAGCACAATACCATCGATAGCTATGACATCATTGAGGCACATGGAGAGTGAGTCAATGGAAGTGTTTGTGTGTGTGTGTGTGTGTGTGTGTGTGTGTGTGTGTGTTTCTCTGGTAAGAGAAGGTCACACAAACTAACATCAAACAGAATATCAGCTAGCTTCAGAGGATCGAACAGAAAAACATGCGATCATTCCGATTGATTTCAGCAGTGGTAGGATTGACTTTTATTTCTTATAGATATAAGATGAACAAAATTCATACTTTAACCAGTGAGTTGCTCTCACAGTGAAATCACACATGTGGGTCAGTGATCAAGCCTGTAGAGAGAGATACATTTAGGAAGTTTAGTGCCGTGCTTCTCCTCTTTTGTGAAATGTGACCACATGTTGTAGTAGCCCTCAGTTAGATTTAAATGTGTGTGTGTGTGTGTGTGTGTGTGTGTGTGTGTGTGTGTGTGTGTGTGTGTGTGTGTGTGTGTGTGTGTGTGATGCGTGATGCAGACGAACACAAACATGCCCACAAACGCAACACACACGCCGCCTGCGGTCCCTCTTAACGACTGCGATCAAGTGTAATCAAAGCGATCCGTCTGTCTGCTGTCCCGTCTCTCACACGTGTGTGTGTGTGTGTGTGTGTGTGTGTGTGTGTGTGTGTGTGCTTCACATGCAGAAACCGGGCGTTTTGAATCCGCTTCAGCTGGAACGGGAAGCTAAATAAAATGCTCCAGCTGTACTGAAACAGAGTCGCGTTGGAGTCACTCTGACTCCCTTAAATGGAAGATTTGTTTAAAAGAAAGAGACGATTCTTTCAAATATTTAACTGCATCCTGCTGAGACGTGTATCCACTAAAGGGAAGAATGCTCTCTTATCAACAAGTGTTGCGTGAGTCTATTCCATGTTTTGGTGGTTTTTCTTCCTGCTGAGGCCAAACACACACAAAGACACTTTAGCAGGTTATATAAAAGCACAACATGTTTCTGCTCGGATGGACCTTCTGGATCACATCGGTATTTGGCAGTGAAGGAATCTAAATGAGTTCATTTAAGTACACATTTCAGGTACTTTCTGTACATCCCATATGGACATAAGCTACTTTTTACTCCACAAAATGTATCTGTCAGCTTTAGCTACTTTACAGATTCCACTTTACAGCCGAAAAGTTGATAAATCAATGCGCTGACGGCACTGAATTTAACGGTGATTTATCCAAAGGTTCACTAAAGCACAGCCATGTGAACGGTTATGGTGGCGCGAGAGGAAAAGTCAGGGGATCACCAGGGTTCATCCTCTCGGAAACACCAACGTCATTCCATCCTAGCGTCGTCAAAGCGACGTTATATCGGCTCCGCGGATCGATGCGGTGACGTGTGAGCGTAACCGGCTCACAGCTGATGATTGACAGCTGCTGTCTCCCCTCAGGACCAATGAACAGCTGGTGGCTTTCCTGTCCAAGTACCGCAACATGAACTTCATCAAGTCTCACGGCAGAGACAACGCACGGTAAGAGAGAGAGAGGCCGTCACTCTCCTTATCTCTTTATCTCTCTCTCTTTTCTCCTCCTTTGTGTTTGTTTTCCTCTGAGGGTGGTCCTCTTTTTCTGTAAGGGAACAAAGTGAGGGATTAACAAAGTTCTTCCTCTTCTTCTCCTTGTTTTACTACTTCTTATTCCTCTTCTTCTTCGTCTTTTTGTTCATCTTAGTCCACGTCTTCTCCCTCCTCTTTATCTTCTTCCTCCTCTTCTTCTTTCTCTTCTTGTTGATTTTCCTTCTTTCTCGTGTTCCACTTCTTCATCTTCTTAATTTTCTTCTTCTTCCTTCTCTTCTTCTTGTTCCTCTTCTCCTTTCTTTTCTTATTAATCTTCTTTCTTCTCTTCTTCTTCTTCCTCCTGCTTTTCTTCTCCTCCTTCTTGTTCATCTTCCCCTTTCTATTATTACTCATCTTCCTGTTGTTGTTCTTCTTCCTTTCCTTCCTCTTCTTCTTCCTCTTGTTCCTCATCTCCTTCTTCCTCATCTCCTTCTTCTTCTTCTTCTTCTTCTTCTCCTTCTTCTTCTTCTTCTTCTTCTTCTTCTTCTCCTCATCTTCTTCTTCCTCTTGTTCTTCTTCTTCCTCCTCTTCAGTAGAGATTTTTCAGAGAGTATCATTGTTCCCGTGAGCGAGTAGTTTAATAAAAACGATTGTAGTTGAATTTTAGCAGAGTTCATTCGTTGCCTTTAACTTGGTGAATATTTAAAAAGCCTCTAAATGTCAGAAGTTGCTGATTTCTTGTTTCGTCCTGTTTAAAGACACATTTATACTTCTCAGTATATAGTACACAGTATACACAGTACACGTCTCTCTCACAAGTATCTGAGGTAGAAGTATTCATGCCGTGTGTCCTCTCAGCTTCATCCGTAAACAGGGTCTGGACCGACTCTTCTACGAGTGCGACACCCACATGTGGCGTCTCGGGGACCGCAAGATCCCCGAGGGCATCGCGGTGGACGGAGGCTCTGATTGGTTCCTGCTCAACCGGCCCTTTGTGGACTACGTGGTCAACTCCCGGGACGAGCTGGTCGGCAGCATGAAGCGCTTCTACGCCTACACACTGCTGCCTGCCGAGGTAACGCACACACACACACACACACACACACACACACACACACACACACACACACACACACACACACACACACACACACACACACACACACATGCGCTGGAGTGACCCTGCAGACTCTCTGTTGGTGTCCCCGAGAGGAGGACATGGACATCAACAGTGATTGTGTCTCTTTAGGTATTTTTTACTTTAAATGAGTATTCTCATTTTATTCTGCTTTATACTTCTACTTCATCTCAGAGACAAATATTGTACTTTTACTTCATTACATTCATTTTATCTGACGACTTTATATCCATTACAGATTCAGACAACTAATAAACGATGATGTATTATTATAGCACCAGCAGTGTATAAAGGGAATAAAATGAGCTCCACTTTTACCAGCTGCAACATTAACGCATGAATAGTTTTAATCCAATTATATAAATTATATATTATTCTGCATAATGAGTGTTTTGCTGACAATACTTCTGTACTTTTCCTTCAGTAAATGGTCTTTAATGCTGGAGTTTTACTTGTAGTGGAGTACTTTTAAATTGTGGTTGTACTAGTTTACTGAAGTAGAAGATCAGAGTACAAAAATATAACTTGATATAACTTAGTCCAATCTAAAACAATAACATAATGAGGCATCAGATCATGTCAGCTGTGCTGTTTGTCTTCATCTTGATGTTTGATCGACATCTGTTCTCTCCTCCTCCTGCAGTCGTTCTTCCACACCGTGCTGGAGAACAGCGCCCACTGTGAGACCATGGTGGACAACAACCTGAGGCTCACCAACTGGAACCGCAAACTGGGGTGTAAATGCCAGTACAAGCACATCGTGGACTGGTGCGGCTGCTCACCCAACGACTTCAAGCCCTCGGACCTGCCGCGCTTCCAGGTGAGCTGGTCGCCCCCGTCACTAGAGACCCGGTAATACCGAGAGAGTCCGCCGTCTTTCTGCGTACTTCGTGTACTTTCTGGAAAACTGCAGCCAGCCTGTTGACCGAGAGGAAGGCCTGTGTTTCTGAGTCGTGGCTTTCTCCTGAGACGCAGAGTGGGAGGTGTTTTCTAAGCTGATACACCGCTTTGTACTTCACTTAAATGCTGTACTGGAAGAAGTACTTAACCTTTGTAAAAGTAGCAATACTGAAAAAGTATTGAGCAGGTACAGCAAAAACAAATGAAAGTATTAAAGTAGAGTTATGTGTTTATACTACACATTATAGTATTGCTGATGCTGCAACATGTAAGCAGCATTTACCATTTTATGTTACAGCTGGAGCACATTTGAACTACTAAATATAATAATTATAATCTACTAATAATCTACTATAATTGATAATTTAATCTACAGCGCAGAATGTTTTGTTTGTAAAATCTTAATCTGATAATAGTGAAGTAAAAACTACAATATTCCACATTCATTTGTAGTTGAGTCGAGTAGCATTAAATTGAAATACTTCAGTAAAGTACATTTCCTCCCCAGCTTAAAGGGACAGTGTGAAGGATTTGGTTTGTCCCTTCTGGGCTACCGTAGAAACATGGAAACTCCCTGTGTAGATATGAAGGGCTCATTCTGAGCAATGATGCTTAGTTTTAAGGGGATTATACGCTAATAAAAACATAGATGTGAATATTAGATTACATTTCCTCTAATAGTTCCTCCTGAACTCTACACACTGGCCCTTTAAATGTCCTCTGTAACCATGGAAGTCTTCTGGTTTAACTCTTTTTCTGCTGGTTGTCGACCGTCTTTAAAAGAATAAGAAACCCTGTGTTTTAACTCTTTTCCACCTCGACTGATGACATTAAACACGACAGATGTGGTTTAAACTTCTCAGTCGTCTCAAAGCGTTCCATGGCTGAACATTCTTTGGATTTTTTTTTTTTGGGGGGGATCAAATGTGACAATGCTGCAGCCATACTTTAGTCTTCATGTTCCGTCCCGCTCAAGGCCTCGGCGGCACCAGAATAGCTTCGTATTCACAAATTAGCGGCGCAGCTTTTGCTCACGACGGGCGGTCCTCGGCTCCCCGTAAAGACAGACCTGAAGACGGCGTCCTGCGGTGGAGCTGCTGATGGTTTCTATAAGAAGAGCTGATCCTGGAAACAGCTGTACACTCGAGGCAGTCTGTATTTTTAGAGCTTCGCAGCTAGCTGCCGCTGCGGTTTGTAAGGTTGTCATTATCATAATGCCGTGCTTCGCCAGCAGGAAAGCCGGATCGGAGTCCTGAAAGTGAGGGTCAGGATGGAACACATGTACAGTAGAGTAGAGTACAATACACACTTTATTTACTTCATTCAGCCTGCTGGAGACCTGATTATGAAATATGAAGACTTTATTTTGAATGTGTTGTCTGTTGCTGGTCTTTTCCTCAGAGTCAGGGTCCAGTTAACGTCACATAAACCAAAGAGTGAGGAAGGATTGATGAATACATTAATGCTGGAATTTAAACTGTGCTCCTTTTAATGTGACAATTTGTTGCTTTTCTCTTTTTTTACGTTTTTGTAAACTGGATGTTTTTGGGGGTTTATGAGGTAAAATGGAGAAGTCACATTGAGCACTGGGACATTAGGAAATGCATCCTTCAGTTGCACAACTTTTAGGTGTTTTTTCCTACATTATTATCCCACAAATGATTCCTGCTTTTCTATAAAAGTAGAGTTGTATACCTCCTCTAGGACAGAACAAGCAGTTTGAATATGTCAACTTGGGCTTCAGGAACTATCTTCTGACATTTTATTGGACTAATCTATTAATCAAGACGATAATCAGCAAATTACTCAAGAATGAATATAATTGTTGCAGGAGTTATAATATTACTATAATAATAATATTATAATAGGCCTTTTAAAACCTCATCCGTCAAACATGGAAACAATTTAAAGATGAATCAATAATCTAAATTATTGTTGCAGTAGTAACGGCGCTGCTGTTATTATTAATAAGCCTTTAAAAACTCATCCATCCAATTCATATTTACAAATATTTCCCTGCTTCTCTGTGTCTCATATCGTTGGGAATTTTTGTGTTTTTTTGACAATTTCATCAGACAAAAAAAAGGTTCTATCTAAAAAGGAAACAGTTTGACAGATGAATCGATAATGAAAATAGTTGCTATAGCTCTAGTATAAATAATAAAATATAAAGTAAAATCCACAGCAGCATGCACACAACTTAAACACCTGTTTAATCTTGATTCAATAAAGCTGAACAGCTCCACAGAGAGCAGCTGCTTGAGTTGTGTTGGCCTGACCTCCTTCAGGGAGAGCACAGCACGTACAGTAAAAGCACTTTTATATCATTTTCTGATGAAGGAAACTAGAATCCCTCCCGACCCTGTAACTAGTGGCTTCCACTGTTGTCTTTAGCCGTGTAAGGACGCAGAGCGTTAGGTAACAGCCCCAGAATAACCTCGCAGATAAAACTGCCGACCGGGCAGTCCGAGTCCGCATGGCTCTCATTAGGTTTGGGGTTTCCTGGTTTCAGCCGGGGGCCCCGCCGGGAGCCGGTCTGATGAGGTCACACCCTCCTGATGACATCATAGACCACGCCCCGTCCTCTCTCCAGACTGGGCCGCATGACAAAGTGTGTGTGTGTGTGTGTGTGTGTGTGTGTGTGTGTGTGTGTGTGTGTGTGATTTGATTCAGTTTTCCAAGGTTCTCAGATATATTTAGTCTTTTTCCATCTGTGTCTTTGAGTCTTTGACTTTAAGTTAATGTATACTACCGTTTAAAAAAGGGTGTGTCCGCTGTTATATAGATGCTTTTCTTCAATAATAACTATTCTAGCAGAGATTGTTTACAGGGCTACCTCTCTATTAGTCAACTAAAGTTTTGGACTTAGTCAACTAAGATTTCTTTAGTCTTTATTTTTTGAAGAATGGAATTATTCAAACATCCAGCTCTGACCATTCATTATTCATTAACTTCCCTCTCGATCTCCAGGTGACGTGGTGGTTCACTTTCACACCTCAATCTGTAGCTTTAGCTTCTGTCTTGATCTTTTTAATCAGTTTGTTCAGTTCAAACACATGTTGTAGACCCTTCTGTCTGCTTCTCCCTGAAACGCGGGAGTGCAGTTAGTGACAGTGTGGGCTCCATGGTAACATTTAGCTCTGACAGCTTGACGGAGTAGCAGCGGTGGGCGGGGCTTAGCCAAAGGTCAACTGGACTAATCTGTTATTATCTGGGCCCTCTGCAGTCTACTCAGTGGTGAGATTGAAGAGATTTAAACTGTGATGTGTTCAGCTGATATTCCAGTAGTGGTAACCCACTGTTCTCCATCTACTAAACTAAATACAGTCTATTCAATTCAGACATACAGAGTAGTCCTCTTACACGTCTGACTGGACACCAGTTTACCTTAATAGTAAATATGTCTTATAATGTCTTATTGTGCAGTTCATGTAGTCGCACTGAAACAAACGGTTGGATCTTGCTAACCTGTAAACACTGTTTATAATTTAGATTTTGAAGTGAAACTTCTAGACTGGCATAAGTGGATGCAGGAGACTTACTTTGCATGTTTACTATTTGTTTTGTATAAATTGGAGCTCAGTGGTTTTACAGCTGGAAAAACAGAAATGAGTTCCACTACAACATAGATCAATGCTGCCAGTGTTGCCGCTCATGTTAATGTGGAGCAGGAGTTTTATTTCTCTCTCTCATTCCAACGAATGCAGTGATTTGAACGTCATAGTTTCTTGACTTTTCCTTTGTAGGTTATGCACTTACTTCTGCTTGTTTTAAATATTGTCTTCTCTATGTCTTCATTTAATTTTCTTTATTGAAAGTCAAAGTTGGTCTTACTATAATCACCCCTCCACTTCTCTCTGGTTTTCTGACCACAGCAAGCATCCAGACCCACCTTCTTTGCCAGGAAGTTTGAGGCCAGCGTCAGCCAGGAGATCATCAACCAGCTGGACTCCTACCTGTTTGGATCGTACGCCTCGGGCACCCCGGGCCTCCACGCCTACTGGGAGAACATCTATGAGCAGGAGACGGACGGCCTCGCCAGCCTATCGGACTCCATGCTCAGCCACCATCACGCCTTTGCCCGGATGGGACTGTTGCGCGCCGCCAGCTCGCTGCAGGGCCATCCCAATGACAACAGCTGCAGGTAAAAACATCCAGATGTGGGTTTATTGAGAGCTGGATGTGGTGTGGCAGAGTCAGCCTTACAGTCAGTCAAGTGGGTGAGCCGGTTATGTACCATACTATATCCAGTTCTCCCAGTAGACTCATGGCATCAGGTGGTTCTTGAGGGAGTTCCAGAAGATCTTCACAGAGTCTAAAAGGTCTTAGAAGTATTATTGAAAAGATTCACAGGGTTCCAGGGGTTTGTGAAGGAGCTCTAGTGGTTTTTAAGGGGCTCCGGGAGTTTGTAGACTGGCTGCAAGAGTTCTTCATGATGATCCAAGAGGTTCTTAAGTAATGAAGAGATGCTTGGAGGCATTGAAGGGGTTCTCAATGAGGTTCGTGGGGTCATCCAGGAGTTTGTGTATAGGATGCACAAGTTCATTTCAGTTTGCATAAGAGTGCATAAGACACTTTTGATCTTTGGTTTATATGTCGTCTCAATTCTAAAATAAGTTGACTCTTCCAACGTGGCCCCCTGAGACAGAACCATTTAAGAAAAATGGTAGTGGGAAACATTACACTGTCATGCTGAAACGGTTTGATTTATTTCAAACAAACACTCGTTTGTTTGCCAGTTTGGTTTGGATTGTTTCAGTTGGTTTACCAGCTGTCAATCAAACTTTGTTGTGGACCAATTAACTAGAACGTTGGTTCAGTTCCAAGTGATTTCTGGGGTTTGTTTGATATGTAAAAGAAAAGCAGACAAGTGATGATAGATATTTGATGTTAGAACAAATTGAAAAGATAATGTACTGTTACTGATTGTGAAGTGTCAACAAAACAACATTTTATGTGAAATGTAAAAGCTGTGTGTATATTTATGCAAATCATCCCATGTTGATGATGACCGTCACCAAAACTGTCCAATTGGTGAGCTACCTGTCTGTCGTTGGGACTTTATATTTGCAGCTCTTGGTTTGTTTGCGATGAGTCAGTGTGATCAGGAAAGGCACCAGAACTAAAGGGCAACAATGGATGATTTGGTTTGGACCAAGTGAAGCAAACTACATGTGTGAGAAGAAAAGTCTTTGCTAGAATTGTTTCTGTTGAAAGTCTATATCAACCTTATATACAGTCCCCACCTGTCGTGAGTGTGTTAGGGTGCTTCGTTTGAGTCATTTAGTCGGTGGGGTTAGTAGATTTAGGCTGAGAGAGAAACTGCACAATCACTGGGTGACCGGAGCAAGGAGGACTGGCAGATGAAATGTGTCTTTCCACTGGTGTTTGTGTGTGTTTATGAGTCCAAATTAAATATCAAGATAACGACAGCTTGTCCTGGGGTACAATCAGGCTACAGTGTCTGCTCAGACTGGATTTTTCCAGCAATGTAGGTGTGTGTGTGTCTGGAAGGGGGGGGGGGTTGACCACAGTAGGTACAAGGAGGTACTTGTGCTTGGAGTTCGGGTGGGGATTGGTGGCTAAAATGGGTGGGGGCATCATTATGGGTGGTGTGTGTTAAGGGGTGGGGGGGTGGGGGGGGGTTAAACAGGACTCGTCTGTTCCCTTCAACCTGTGACCTGTGAGTTGAGCAACATCTCAGACCACATACACACCTAATATGGATACATTTGAAACATGGTTCCGTCCACATCGGTACTTTATTTCCTTACATATTTTGGATGACACTTAAACTATAAAGTACCATTTCATCATCCTCTATTACTTGTGTGTTACTACTGACGACTAGAAAGAAATGTGTAAGTCTTCTCTGACTCGCTGTGATCATTTATTTATGTTTCAGTACAGCTGATCACATGCTACATGATTAGAAATATAGTATACTCTGATTTCAAAAGCTATAGTTTTGTATTTTTTAAACGAGCAATTTAGAGTCATCAATTAAGTGTTTTTGGACATGGAGAAGCAGGCAAAGCATGCTGACCAACGGAAAACATATGGAGGACATAAAGAACGGATGGCCAGCACTGGGTTTGAATCTGGGCCCATCTTGGTTTGGGGAAACATGTTAACCTCTGCACCACCAAGCAGAATAACTTAAATGATGACAAAAGAGTCATAGTAGAGTAAGCAGAGAAATGTCATGAAGTCATAGTGTATTATGGCTAAAGATGTCATTAAAAAACGTCATAGTATATATAGTATGTCGAAATAAATTCATAGTATAGTCTGTTGATGAATGTAAAAAAAATAGTTTTAGTATAGTATGTCGACAAAAAGTCATGAAAAAGTCATAGTATAGTATGTTGAAAAATGTAAAAAAAATAAAGTCATAGTGTAGTATGTCGACAAAAAGTAATTGAATAGTATGTTATGTGATAAAAGCCAGTTTGCAATAAAAGTCATTCACACTTTCAAACAAATTCATTCTCTGATGGAACCAGCTTCAGGACATATTACGTTTGTCTTGTCATATAAAAGAACAACCAGGGATCGAACTGCTGATCTTATGAAGGAAAGACCCTGAGTCTACCTCTGTGCCACTGAAGAGTCACAGAACATGAGGTTCTAAAAAAAGACTTAAAAGTTATAGTACAGCATGTCGAAAAAAATCATAGTATAGCATGTCGAAAAAAATCATAGTATAGCATGTCGAAAAAAGTCATAGTATAGCATGTCGAAAAAAATCATAGTATAGCATGTCGAAAAAAGTCATTAAAAAAGTCTTAGTATAGTATGTCGAAAAATGTAAAAAAAAATAAACTCATAGTATAGTATGTCGAAAAAGGTCATAAAATAGCATGTCGAAAAAAGTCATAGTATAGCGTGTCGATAAAAGTCATTAAAAAAGTCATAGTATAGTATGTTGAAAAATATAAAAAAAAAAAAAAAGTCATAGCATGCCGAAAAAAGTCATTGTATAGTATTTTATGTGATAAAAGCCAGTTTGCAATGAAAGTCATTCACAAATTCATTCTCTGATGGAACCAGCTTCAGGACATAGTACGTTTGTCTTGTCATATAAAAGAACAACCAGGGATCGAACTGCTGATCTTATGAAGGAAAGACCCTGAGTCTACCTCTGTGCCACTGAAGAGTCACAGAACATGAGGTTCTAAAAAAAGACTTAAAAGTTATAGTACAGCATGTCGAAAAAAATCATAGTATAGCATGTCGAAAAAAATCATAGTATAGTATGTCGAAAAAAATCATAGTATAGTATGTCGAAAAAAATCATAGTATAGTATGTCGAAAAAAGTCATAGTATAGTATGTTGAAAAATGTTAAAACAAATAAAGTCATAGTATAGTATGTTGGAAAATGTTAAAACAAATAAAGTCATAGTATAGTATGTTGAAAAATGTTAAAACAAATAAAGTCATAGTATAGCATGTTGACAAATGTAAAAAAAAGTCATAATATAGTATGTCGAAAAATGTAAAAAAAAATATAGTCATCGTATAGCATGTCGAAAAAAGTCATAGTACAGCATGTCGAAAAAAGTCGTAAAATACCATGTCGAAAAAAGTCATAGTATAGTATGTTGAAAAAAGTCATTGTATAGTATGTTATGTTATAAAAGCCAGTTTGCAATGAAAGTCATTCACACTTTCAAACAAATTCATTCTCTGATGGAACCAGCTTCAGGACGTAGTACGATTGTCTTGTCATATAAAAGAACAACCAGGGATTGAACTGCTGATCTTATGAAGAAAAGACCCTGAGTCTACCTCTGTGCCACTGAAGAGTCACAGAACATGAGGTTCTAAAAAGAGACTTAAAAGTTATAGTATAACATGTCAAAAAAAGTCATAGTATAGCATGTCGAAAAAAATCATAGTATAGCATGTCGAAAAAAGTCATAGTATAGCATGTCGAAAAAAGTCATAGTACAGCATATCGAAAAAAGTCATAGTATAGCATGTCGAAAAAAGTCATAGTATTGTATGTTGAAAAAAGTCGTAAAATACCATGTCGAAAAAAGTCATAGTACAGCATGTCGAAAAAAGTCGTAAAATACCATGTCGAAAAAAGTCATAGTACAGCATGTCGAAAAAAGTCGTAAAATACCATGTCGAAAAAAGTCATAGTATAGCATGTCGAAAAAAGTCATAGTATAGCATGTCGAAAAAAATCATAGTATAGCATGTCGAAAAAAGTCAGGAAAAAAATCATAGTATAGCATGTCGAAAAAAGTCAGGAAAAAAATCATAGTATAGCATGTCGAAAAAAATCATAGTATAGCATGTCGAAAAAAGTCATTAAAAAAGTCTTAGTATAGTATGTTGAAAAATGTAAAAAAAAATAAACTCATAGTATAGTATGTTGAAAAATGTAAAAAAAAATAAACTCATAGTATAGTATGTCGAAAAAGGTCATAAAATAGCATGTCGAAAAAAGTCATAGTATAGCGTGTCGATAAAAGTCATTAAAAAAGTCATAGTATAGTATGTTGAAAAATATAAAAAATAAAAAAAGTCATAGCATGCCGAAAAAAGTCATTGTATAGTATTTTATGTGATAAAAGCCAGTTTGCAATGAAAGTCATTCACAAATTCATTCTCTGATGGAACCAGCTTCAGGACATATTACGTTTGTCTTGTCATATAAAAGAACAACCAGGGATCGAACTGCTGATCTTATGAAGGAAAGACCCTGAGTCTACCTCTGTGCCACTGAAGAGTCACAGAACATGAGGTTCTAAAAAAAGACTTAAAAGTTATAGTACAGCATGTCGAAAAAAATCATAGAATAGCATGTCGAAAAAAATCATAGTATAGTATGTCGAAAAAAGTCATAGTATAGCATGTCGAAAAAAGTCATAGTATAGTATGTTGAAAAATGTTAAAACAAATAAAGTCATAGTATAGTATGTTGGAAAATGTTAAAACAAAGTCATAGTATAGTATGTTGAAAAATGTTAAAACAAATAAAGTCATATTATAGCATGTTGATAAATGTAAAAAAAAGTCATAATATAGTATGTCGAAAAATGTAAAAAAAAATAAAGTCATCGTATAGCATGTCGAAAAAAGTCATAGTACAGCATGTCGAAAAAAGTCGTAAAATACCATGTCGAAAAAAGTCATAGTATAGTATGTTGAAAAAAGTCATAGTATAGCATGTCGAAAAAAGTCATTGTATAGTATGTTATGTTATAAAAGCCAGTTTGCATTGAAAGTCATTCACACTTTCAAACAAATTCATTCTCTGATGAAACCAGCTTCAGGACGTAGTACGATTGTCTTGTCATATAAAAGAACAACCAGGGATTGAACTGCTGATCTTATGAAGGAAAGACCCTGAGTCTACCTCTGTGCCACTGAAGAGTCACAGAACATGAGGTTCTAAAAAGAGACTTAAAAGTTATAGTATAACATGTCAAAAAAAGTCATAGTATAGTATGTTGAAAAAAGTCATAGTATAGCATGTCGAAAAAAATCATAGTATAGCATGTCGAAAAAAGTCATAGTATAGCATGTCGAAAAAAGTCATAGTATAGCATGTCGAAAAAAGTCATAGTACAGCATATCGAAAAAAGTCATAGTATAGCATGTCGAAAAAAGTCATAGTACAGCATATCGAAAAAAGTCATAGTATAGCATGTCGAAAAAAGTCATAGTATTGTATGTTGAAAAAAGTCGTAAAATACCATGTCGAAAAAAGTCATAGTACAGCATGTCGAAAAAAGTCGTAAAATACCATGTCGAAAAAAGTCATAGTATAGTATGTTGAAAAAAGTCATAGTATAGTATGTTGAAAAAAGTCATTAAAAAAGTCATAGTATAGTATGTTGAAAAAAGTCATAGTATAGCATGTCGAAAAAAGTCATTGTATAGTATGTTATGTGATTAAAGCCAGTTTGCAATGAAAGTCATCCACACTTTCAAACAAATACATTCTCTGATGGAACCAGCTTCAGGACATATTACGTTTGTCTTGTCATATAAAAGAACAACCAGGGATCGAACTGCTGATCTTATGAAGGAAAGACCCTGAGTCTACCTCTGTGCCACTGAAGAGTCACAGAACATGAGGTTCTAAAAAAAGACTTAAAAGTTATAGTATAACATGTCGAAAAAAGTCATAGTATAGTATGTCGAAAAAAGTCATAGTATAGCATGTCGAAAAAAATCATAGTATAGCATGTCGAAAAAAGTCAGGAAAAAAATCATAGTATAGCATGTCGAAAAAAATCATAGTATAGCATGTCGAAAAAAGTCATTACAAAAGTCATAGTATAGTATGTTGAAAAATGTAAAAAAAATAAAGTCAGAGTATAGTATGTTGAAAAATGTAATTACAAAAGTCATAGTATAGTATGTTGAAAAATGTAAAAAAATAAAGTCATCGTATAGTATGTTTAAAAAAAGTCATGGTATAGTATGTCGAAAAATGTAAAAAAAATAAAGTCATAGTATAGTATGTCGAAAAATGTAAAAAAAATAAAGTCATAGTATAGTACGTCGAAAAATGTAAAAAAATAGTCATAGTATAGTATGTCGAAAAATGTAAAAAAAATTGTCATAGTATAGTACGTCGAAAAATGTAAAAAAAATAAAGTCATAGTATAGTATGTCGAAAAATGTAAAAAAAATAAAATCATAGTATAGTATGTCGAGAAATGTAAAAAAAATTAACTCATAGTATAGTATGTTGAAAAATGTAAAAAAAAATAAACTCAGTATAGTATGTCGAAAAAGGTCATAAAATAGCATGTCGAAAAAAGTCATAGTATAGCGTGTCGATAAAAGTCATTAAAAAAGTCATAGTATAGTATGTTGAAAAATGTAAAAAAAAAAAAAAGTCATAGCATGCCGAAAAAAGTCATTGTATAGTATTTTATGTGATAAAAGCCAGTTTGCAATGAAAGTCATTCACAAATTCATTCTCTGATGGAACCAGCTTCAGGACATATTACGTTTGTCTTGTCATATAAAAGAACAACCAGGGATCGAACTGCTGATCTTATGAAGGAAAGACCCTGAGTCTACCTCTGTGCCACTGAAGAGTCACAGAACATGAGGTTCTAAAAAGAGACTTAAAAGTTATAGTACAGCATGTCGAAAAAAATCATAGTATAGCATGTCGAAAAAAGTCATAGTATAGCATGTCGAAAAAAGTCATAGTATAGCATGTCGAAAAAAGTCATAGTACAGCATATCGAAAAAAGTCATCGTATAGCATGTCGAAAAATGTTAAAACAAATAAGGTCATAGTATAGTATGTTGGAAAATGTTAAAACAAATAAAGTCATAGTATAGTATGTTGAAAAATGTTAAAACAAATAAAGTCATAGTATAGCATGTTGATAAATGTAAAAAAAAGTCATAATATAGTATGTCGAAAAATGTAAAAAAAAATAAAGTCATAGTATAGCATGTCGAAAAAAGTCATAGTACAGCATGTCGAAAAAAGTCGTAAAATACCATGTCGAAAAAAGTCATAGTATAGTATGTTGAAAAAAGTCATAGTATAGCATGTCGAAAAAAGTCATTGTATAGTATGTTATGTTATAAAAGCCAGTTTGCATTGAAAGTCATTCACACTTTCAAACAAATTCATTCTCTGATGAAACCAGCTTCAGGACGTAGTACGATTGTCTTGTCATATAAAAGAACAACCAGGGATTGAACTGCTGATCTTATGAAGGAAAGACCCTGAGTCTACCTCTGTGCCACTGAAGAGTCACAGAACATGAGGTTCTAAAAAGAGACTTAAAAGTTATAGTATAACATGTCGAAAAAAGTCATAGTATAGTATGTTGAAAAAAGTCATAGTATAGCATGTCGAAAAAAGTCATTACAAAAGTCATAGTATAGTATGTTGAAAAATGTAAAAAAAAATAAACTCATAGTATAGTTTGTTGAAAAATGTAAAAAAAAAAATTAACTCATAGTATAGTATGTTGAAAAATGTAAAAAAAAAATAAACTCATAGTATAGTATGTCGAAAAAGGTCATAAAATAGCATGTCGAAAAAAGTCATAGTATAGCGTGTCGTTAAAAGTCATTAAAAAAGTCATAGTATAGTATGTTGAAAAATGTAAAAAAAAAAAAAAGTCATAGCATGCCGAAAAAAGTCATTGTATAGTATTTTATGTGATAAAAGCCAGTTTGCAATGAAAGTCATTCACAAATACATTCTCTGATGAACCAGCTTCAGGACATATTACGTTTGTCTTGTCATATAAAAGAACAACCTGGGATCGAACTGCTGGTCTTATGAAGGAAAGACCCTGAGTCTACCTCTGTGCCACTGAAGAGTCACAGAACATGAGGTTCTAAAAAAAGACTTAAAAGTTATAGTACAGCATGTCGAAAAAAATCATAGTATAGCATGTCGAAAAAAGTCATAGTATAGCATGTCGAAAAAAATCATAGTATAGCATGTCGAAAAAAGTCATAGTATAGCATGTCGAAAAAAGTCATAGTACAGCATATCGAAAAAAGTCATAGTATAGCATGTCGAAAAAAGTCATAGTATTGTATGTTGAAAAAAGTCGTAAAATACCATGTCGAAAAAAGTCATAGTACAGCATGTCGAAAAAAGTCGTAAAATACCATGTCGAAAAAAGTCATAGTACAGCATGTCGAAAAAAGTCGTAAAATACCATGTCGAAAAAAGTCATAGTATAGCATGTCGAAAAAAGTCATAGTATAGCATGTCGAAAAAAATCATAGTATAGCATGTCGAAAAAAGTCAGGAAAAAAATCATAGTATAGCATGTCGAAAAAAGTCAGGAAAAAAATCATAGTATAGCATGTCGAAAAAAATCATAGTATAGCATGTCGAAAAAAGTCATTAAAAAAGTCTTAGTATAGTATGTTGAAAAATGTAAAAAAAAATAAACTCATAGTATAGTATGTCGAAAAAGGTCATAAAATAGCATGTCGAAAAAAGTCATAGTATAGCGTGTCGATAAAAGTCATTAAAAAAGTCATAGTATAGTATGTTGAAAAATATAAAAAAAAAAAAAAGTCATAGCATGCCGAAAAAAGTCATTGTATAGTATTTTATGTGATAAAAGCCAGTTTGCAATGAAAGTCATTCACAAATTCATTCTCTGATGGAACCAGCTTCAGGACATATTACGTTTGTCTTGTCATATAAAAGAACAACCAGGGATCGAACTGCTGATCTTATGAAGGAAAGACCCTGAGTCTACCTCTGTGCCACTGAAGAGTCACAGAACATGAGGTTCTAAAAAAAGACTTAAAAGTTATAGTACAGCATGTCGAAAAAAATCATAGTATAGCATGTCGAAAAAAATCATAGTATAGTATGTCGAAAAAAGTCGTAGTATAGCATGTCGAAAAAAGTCATAGTATAGTATGTTGAAAAATGTTAAAACAAATAAAGTCATAGTATAGTATGTTGGAAAATGTTAAAACAAATAAAGTCATAGTATAGTATGTTGAAAAATGTTAAAACAAATAAAGTCATATTATAGCATGTTGATAAATGTAAAAAAAAGTCATAATATAGTATGTCGAAAAATGTAAAAAAAAATAAAGTCATCGTATAGCATGTCGAAAAAAGTCATAGTACAGCATGTCGAAAAAAGTCGTAAAATACCATGTCGAAAAAAGTCATAGTATAGTATGTTGAAAAAAGTCATAGTATAGCATGTCGAAAAAAGTCATTGTATAGTATGTTATGTTATAAAAGCCAGTTTGCATTGAAAGTCATTCACACTTTCAAACAAATTCATTCTCTGATGAAACCAGCTTCAGGACGTAGTACGATTGTCTTGTCATATAAAAGAAGAACCAGGGATTGAACTGCTGATCTTATGAAGGAAAGACCCTGAGTCTACCTCTGTGCCACTGAAGAGTCACAGAACATGAGGTTCTAAAAAGAGACTTAAAAGTTATAGTATAACATGTCAAAAAAAGTCATAGTATAGCATGTTGAAAAAAGTCATAGTATAGCATGTCGAAAAAAGTCATAGTATAGCATGTCGAAAAAAGTCATAGTATAGCATGTCGAAAAAAGTCATAGTACAGCATATCGAAAAAAGTCATAGTATAGCATGTCGAAAAAAGTCATAGTACAGCATATCGAAAAAAGTCATAGTATAGCATGTCGAAAAAAGTCATAGTATTGTATGTTGAAAAAAGTCGTAAAATACCATGTCGAAAAAAGTCATAGTACAGCATGTCGAAAAAAGTCATAGTACAGCATGTCGAAAAAAGTCGTAAAATACCATGTCGAAAAAAGTCATAGTATAGTATGTTGAAAAAAGTCATAGTATAGTATGTCGAAAAAA
This sequence comes from Cebidichthys violaceus, assembly GCF_023349555.1. NCBI lineage: Eukaryota > Metazoa > Chordata > Actinopteri > Perciformes > Stichaeidae > Cebidichthys > Cebidichthys violaceus. Next base: position 809,978 of record NW_027176550.1, on the reverse strand, counting down.
GTCATTAAAAAAGTCATAGTATAGTATGTTGAAAAAAGTCATAGTATAGCATGTCGAAAAAAGTCATTGTATAGTATGTTATGTGATTAAAGCCAGTTTGCAATGAAAGTCATCCACACTTTCAAACAAATACATTCTCTGATGGAACCAGCTTCAGGACATATTACGTTTGTCTTGTCATATAAAAGAACAACCAGGGATCGAACTGCTGATCTTATGAAGGAAAGACCCTGAGTCTACCTCTGTGCCACTGAAGAGTCACAGAACATGAGGTTCTAAAAAAAGACTTAAAAGTTATAGTATAACATGTCGAAAAAAGTCATAGTATAGTATGTCGAAAAAAGTCATAGTATAGCATGTCGAAAAAAATCATAGTATAGCATGTCGAAAAAAGTCAGGAAAAAAATCATAGTATAGCATGTCGAAAAAAATCATAGTATAGCATGTCGAAAAAAGTCATTACAAAAGTCATAGTATAGTATGTTGAAAAATGTAAAAAAATAAAGTCAGAGTATAGTATGTTGAAAAATGTAATTACAAAAGTCATAGTATAGTATGTTGAAAAATGTAAAAAAATAAAGTCAGAGTATAGTATGTCGAAAAATGTAATTAAAAAAGTCATAGTATAGCATGTTGAAAAAAGTCATAGTATAGCATGTCGAAAAAAGTCATAGTATAGCATGTCGATAAAAGTCATTAAAAAAGTCATAGTATAGCATGTCGAAAAAAGTCATTAAAAAACTCATACTATAGTACGTCGAAAAATGTAAAAAAAATAAAGTCATAGTATAGTATGTCGAAAAATGTAAAAAAAATAAAATCATAGTATAGTATGTCGAGAAATGTAAAAAAAATTAACTCATAGTATAGTATGTTGAAAAATGTAAAAAAAAATAAACTCATAGTATAGTATGTCGAAAAAGGTCATAAAATAGCATGTCGAAAAAAGTCATAGTATAGCGTGTCGATAAAAGTCATTAAAAAAGTCATAGTATAGTATGTTGAAAAAAGTCATAGTATAGCATGTCGAAAAAAGTCATTGTATAGTATGTTATGTTATAAAAGCCAGTTTGCATTGAAAGTCATTCACACTTTCAAACAAATTCATTCTCTGATGAAACCAGCTTCAGGACGTAGTACGATTGTCTTGTCATATAAAAGAAGAACCAGGGATTGAACTGCTGATCTTATGAAGGAAAGACCCTGAGTCTACCTCTGTGCCACTGAAGAGTCACAGAACATGAGGTTCTAAAAAGAGACTTAAAAGTTATAGTATAACATGTCAAAAAAAGTCATAGTATAGCATGTTGAAAAAAGTCATAGTATAGCATGTCGAAAAAAGTCATAGTATAGCATGTCGAAAAAAGTCATAGTATTGTATGTTGAAAAATGTTAAAACAAATAAAGTCATAGTATAGTATGTTGAAAAATGTTAAAAAAAATAAAATCATAGTATAGTATGTCAAAAAATGTAAAAAAAATAGTCATAGTATATTATGTCGAAAAATGTAAAAAAATAAAGTCATAGTATAGTATGTTGAAAAATGTAAAAAAATAAAGTCATCGTATAGTATGTTTAAAAAAAGTCATAGTATAGTATGTCGAAAAATGTAAAAAAAATAAAGTCATAGTATAGTACGTCGAGAAATGTAAAAAAAATAGTCATAGTATAGTACGTCGAAAAATGTAAAAAAAATAAAGTCATAGTATAGTATGTCGAAAAATGTAAAAAAAATAAAATCATAGTATAGTATGTCGAAAAATGTAAAAAAAAATAAAGTCATAGTATAGTATGTTGAAAAATGTAAAAAAAATAGTCATAGTATAGTATGTCGAAAAATGTAAAAAAATAAAATCATAGTATAGTATGTTGAAAAATGTAAAAAAATAAAGTCATAGTATAGTATGTCGAAAAATGTAAAAAAAAAATAAAGTCATAGTATAGTACATCGAAAAATGTAAAAAAATAAAGTCATAGTATAGTATGTTGAAAAATGTCATTAAAAAAGTCATAATATAGGATGTCAAAAAAGGAAAAAAAAAATAGTCAGTATAGTGTGTCGAAAAATTAAAAAAAAATAAAGTCATAGTATAGTATGTCGAAAAATGTAAAAAAATAAAGTCATAGTATAGTATGTTGAAAAATGTAAAAAAAAAATAGTCATAGTATAGTTTGTCGAAAAATGTAAAAAAAATAAAATCATAGTATAGTATGTCGAAAAATGTAAAAAAAAAATAAAGTCATAGTATAGTGTCTCGAAAAATGTAAAAAAAAAAATAATAATAATAATTTATAATAAATAAATTTAAAAAAATGTTTAAACAAGAGAAAAACGTAATGGTATATTAGTATGGCAAAAAATATCAAAAAGTTTTAGTACAGTACGTTGAATAAAGTCATGGTGAAGATTATCAGGTATAATGCTTACCATGTTAGCAACAATATTAACTGTGTGTAGATGAAAAAAAGAGACAGGAAAGATTTACTTTGACTTTATTACAGACGTGGTCTAAGTACATTTCATATTTGTCTCTCTCAGGTTCACAGCCATGAACCACCCAGTGTCGGTCCACCTTTACTTCCTCTCAGACCAGTTCCAGGGCTACCTTGTGCGTCATTTTGCCACGAACCAAGCTTCCACCCAACCGGAGAGCCTGGAGACCTGGGTGACACCCAAAGACCACTTCACCCTGGCCAGCCCCGCCCACCCCACCAACAGGCTGCAACATGTCCAGGTCAGACCCACACACACATCTATTCATATGAACTATTATGAAAAGCAATTTAGTTTCAGTCCATTACCATAAATTAAACATATCCATTGTTTCCATTGTTTGCTTTAAAACAAACCTATAAAGGCACATCATCATTTTTAACATATAATTGTGCCAAAGTGAGAATATTCCTACCCAACTATGTTACCGGAATTAACAATCCATCACTTCTCTAATTGGTGCATTCTGACAATCAGTCCCAACAGAGGGCTCCTGACTCTCTCTCTGTTCCTCAGGTCGGGGCGGACTGGGATCCAAAGGAGCGTCTCTTCAGGAACTGGGGGGGGCTGCTGGGGCCCACGGAGGAGCCGGTGGCCGTACAGCGCTGGAGCCGAAGCCAGAGCAACCTGACGGCCACCGTGGTGTGGATCGACCCCACCAACGTAATCGCCGCCACCTACGACATCCTGGTGGACGCCTCCGCCGAGGTCACCCACTATCGGCCCCCGCTCAGCCCGCCGTTGAGGCCCGGGTTGTGGACGCTGAGGGTGCTGCACCACTGGAACCCGCTGGGTCAGACCACCTTCATCGTGGCTCCGCTCGAGTTCCACCGACAACAGCCTGTACCGCAAGGTGAGCGATCGGAACGCCAGCGCTGTGTTTACGTGCACACGGGAAGAGACATGAGGTTCAGGCAAAAGAAGTGAAAGTATAGTGTGTGTTGAAATGTCATGGTTAGAAATACAGTCTACTCTGATTTAAAACAGGCAAGTTCTGACACCCAGGTCGGCAAAATACACCGATTCTCTCAGTTACCCGTGTATCTGGATCGAGTAGCATACACCTGTCAGATACACATGTACTCAACATGTAAGTACATGTAAGGAGTCTGTACCAGCAGGTTAGCAGCACCACTAATGTAGAAAGTATTGTGTGGAGTGACATGTAAAGTACTGCTTCCATAGTACTAATATGTTGTTTACATGGTCAGTAATGCAGTAAAGTGAGTAACAACCTGCAGAAAGTCAATCATATTGAAGAGCTTAAGAGAAGTCAGTGTAGACTTAAATCACACAGCAGAGGCCTCCTGTCACAGCTGTCGTCACCATGCATACATATATTTATAGTGTCAGTACACACACACACACACACACACACACACACACACACACACACACACACACACACACACACACACACACACACACACACACAGGGTCACCTCTGTCACAGTTAGCCTCTGCGGTGTGATTTGTGTGACCGTTGATGGCTGCAGACTCTCAGTGAAGCTGCTACATGAATAGACGGTGAGCTTTTCATTGGCCGGGGTTACAAAGTGGAGGCGGCGTGTGACGTTTGTGACCATGGGTTTTTACATGCACACGTATTCATGCGTCTGGAACGGGAGCCGGGACGTTCACCTCCAGGAAAACACACTAACTTTGTTATTACTTTTATTATGCAGCAGCAGTTTGCATCTTCAAAAAAGTGTTTGCTTGAGGATGAGAACGATCCATGATGAGGGGTTTGTTATATTTATCTATGTGACCGGGTTGTGAGGTAACACATGGTGCTGGGGCTAATGGGGCTAATGGGGCTAATGGGGCTTAACATGAACCCTGATCCTAAGGTTATGCAAAAGCTTTTATTTTGTAAATGGCTAAAAAGTGGTGGATCCTCCTTTTTCACCATTCTTCTTTCCTCTCTCCCTCCTCCTCCCTCCTCCTCCTCCTCCTCCCCTCTGGTCCGGGGATCCAGAGGAGGCTCTGCGGTTGCACGGCGGCCCACCCAGAAACTCCTACATGGAGCAGAGTTTCCACGGCCTGAACCCGGTGCTGCGGCTGCCGGTGAGCCTGGGCGCCGTGGAGGAGGCCGAGGCCAACGCCGGCCTGACGGGGGCGCCGCTGCGCCGCTGGCTGGACCGGCTGCTGGAGGGCCACTGGTCGGCCGCGGACGTCTGCTCGATGGGGCCCAGCGTCTGTCCCGTCATGCAGCGCTGCCGCCACACCGTCTGGAGCTCCGCCAGCCCCGACGCCAAGTCTGAACTGACCCCGCCCAGAAAGGACGGGCGGATCAGGTAGCAGGCGGACGGACTGAGGACTGAGGACTGAGGAAGGGACAAGAGGAACAGATGAAGGAAGGCATGGGGCTGACGTCCTGTTTGTGTCTCATATTTATTTATTTAAAGTTTGTGCAACGTCAGAGTGAAAGGAAACGGATGAATCAAAGTTTGGAGGCAGAGACGAAGAACAAACTCAAACATCTCAGTCTTCATTCAGCCGGCTGCTCTCACTGATGACTGGACAATAACGCTGTGTGTGTGTGTGTGTGTGTGTGTGTGTGTGCGTGTGTGTGTGTGTGTGCGTGTGTGTGCGTGTGCGTGTGTGTGTGTGTGTGTGTCAGAAGAACTCTGTACCTCTTGTTGTGAGTGTGTCCCTAAGTTAAGGTGTGCTAGTGTGCGTTTCATGCCTGAATGCTGAACAAGGACGTTGTTGCTCATCCTTTGATCGAGGCTTTATAGTCGATAAATGATGTTTTTTTTAAAAGTCATCAGATGTGTTTTATTTCAGACTGTTATCCCGAGCTTACAGGTCAACTTCCCAGGAAACAAACACTGATAAAAGTAAAAACCTGGGAAAAAGTTCTATGATTCTTGCAGATAGAATATTATCTTAAGTCCTGATTAGGACTCTGTGTGGAGGCTGAGAGGAAGGAGCCTCTTTAAGTCTCGGGATAACAGGCCTGGAACACTATGATTCTTCAGATGATGTGATCCAGAGATGATGAGCCTAACAAATGTCGTTAGGGACTATAGACGTTCTAGAGCCAGGTCGGTGTCGGGGGGGAACATTATTCCCTCAAATTGCTGATTTGTGCATAAAATATATTTATATTTTTCTTTAATTTGGTCGGTCTCTTGTCGGATCTTTAAAACGTGCAAAGCTCCTCCTCTCACACTACAGTCAGTATTCATTTCTGTCTTAATCAGTAACCTTAACCCTGTTTTAATAACCTGGAATGTTTAAAAAAAGTACTGCAGAAAGTACTGCAGAAAGTACTGCAGATATGTGTACGAGAACACTGACAACTACCAGTGGTGGTACAAGTACTGAGATCTTTTACTTCAGTAAATGTAGAAACACAACATGAACAAAACATTACAAATGTTACATGAAGTAAAGAAGTCTCCATATTGTAATATTAGTGTATTAATGGTGGAGACAGCCTGTTAATGATCATTTTAACGACTTTATATAACGTTGGAATCTGTAAGCGTCATGTTTTATAATCTGCTGCTGTGTCTCTATGTAAGATATGAGAAGAAAGCAGTGACCGTAGACGTCCGATAGACGCAAAGAAGTACATCTGTCACCAGGGTACTTGAGTAAAAGTACTCAGTTACTTTCCACTCGGCGTTGCAGCGTTTCTCCTCTGCCGGCGGGCGGCTCTGTGTTCAGCCTCTTTACTCTGCCCACATAGACTCTGCTCTGAGCTGTAGAACCACGCGGCGCCGTGTCACAGCGTGCAACTGACACTCATTTATTCAGAAGTTTATGGAAACATTTTCTTTTTTTAGTCGGTGACTAACGTTCGATACGCTGATGTGTGTGTCGTCGGTCGTTAACCGGCCTCTCCTCACTGCTCTCACTTCAAACCACCGCACAACAGTCGGGATACCGTCCACTTCATCGCTCGTGCTGCGAGAGGTTGAATATAAAATCTAAAGTCCAAGTTAGTCCTCAGAACAGGACATAGCTGATGTCTGAGACCCACTGAGACGGTAATTCATTTATGATGTGAAACTGAATAACAGCAGCAGATCTTTGTATTTAAGAAGCTTTCAGAGACGTTGAGATGCACCTGTAGGCGTCGGTGCTGCTCGGTGACGGACATCCTGCCGACACGTCGCGTGTTCAGAGCCGGGCCGGTGAGGATAAAGGCAGCACTGTGTGGGTTTAGGACCGCTGACGCACAAGAGGCTCATGTAAACACAAAGCGCTCATGTTGTCATGAGGCAGCAGGACGTTGATTCACACACACACACACACACACACACACACACACACACACACACACACACACACAGCGCTTCAGTGAGAAACTGAACAGAAACAATCCTGTTTACGCTTATATACAATATACAACCAATAATACGCCAGTAGAAGAGTTCAGCCCGATCAGAACCAGGTTCTAACTGGGTTTCATTTAAGATCCCCAGAGCAACATTACTGAGTCGCTGTGTTTCAGGAATATTCAGATTACTACTCGTGTTTGTATGATACCAATGAGGCTACAGACAGTTAGCTTAGCACAAAGACTGGACACAGCTAGCACTAGAAGTAACATGAATGAATGATCTAATGATCTGGAGAGGTGCTGGTAGGAGGAGCCTATCACCTCTAATCCCAAACCCTGCTGGTTCAATCCACCTTCACTTATACTGTCCGTTACTATAAACATATTATATTTAATCAATAAATGATTGCAGTGTGTGTAGTTGCCATACGAGAATGTAATTGGGACCAAACTGGAGAGCAGTGGGGGGGGGGGGGGGGGGGTTCTAACCATGAGTCAGCACTTAAAGGAGGTGAAGGTGCGTCGTATTTATTCTAGAGAAGATGGAGTCTATATATATATAAGTTATTATCTGACATAATGGAGGCATGTTGCAGATGTTTCCAGATGTTTGCGTGGTGGATGAGCACAGTGTCGGTGGGTTTAGAGCCCTTCTCTTACAAACTGCACAAACCCAAACGTGCAGAGAGCCTCAGAGGTTCACGAGGTTCAGCTGAAACAGAACCCTCGAGGTTCAGCTGAAACAGAACCCTCGAGGTTCAGTCAGCGTCCGTTTTAACCGTTTGAGTTCATGTCCGAACTAAACTAAAATATCAAGACAATGCTAAATCTACGCCAGCCTGTAAACAACAGTGAGCCTTTGATAGTTCCGTTTTGCATTATGAACTAAATGCTATGATACAACATGGCGAGCTCTTATTTTGGTATCAGCTTTTAAGAAGACATGAACATCTAAAATGAAACTCTTTTTTTGGGGTTTCCTCTGTAATTCTACCAAACAGAAAGTCATTTTGTTGAACTCAGGCGGCTAAACTGTGACCCGCTACAGAACTGTAACATGACTTTAGTTTCCACTCAATCCAACCATCATTTGGTTTAAAGTAGAATGAAACCTTAATAGTTTCATTGTTCTGTAAGTTGAGTTGGTGATGAAGAGAGTCGATGTGAAACCAGAAGGACTGTAAACATTCATCAGCTGATGATGAGAGGAACTATTTTTGTACGAGTCGACGCATTGTTTTGTTTTTTAAATCAAATCTTTCTCATTTTGCTTTTAACACAGAGCGGCTCTCTGAGGCGACTTTACAGCAGCTGTTTACGGTTTGATGACGTGACGTAGAGAAAGAGGTTTTGTCCTCTTCATATGTTGGCCTCACACTTTAACTCTTTCATATCCAGCAGCGCCCTGTGTTTGATTCACGTCTCGTCTCATTCTCTCTCTCTGTGTGGGAGTAGTGCTGTGCCTTAGCTGTACTTCTGTTTTAGGAAATCCTGTCTGAAACCATCAGAAACTCTTCTAAATGTCCAGTAACCACAAAGAAACATGGATTGTTGTGAATGCCTTATTAATGACCGTGGCGGTTTTGAAGTACAACTTTTGAAAATAAAACTGAATCTCCCTTTATGTTGTGTCCGTCCACTCTCACTATGAGCAGGTAGTGTGAGGCGTTCAGGGGCCCACAGTAAAACCAGGTCCACATTCTGAGTTCCTGAGGAACGCTTTAAGAACATTCTTAAGGTTCTCACACGTTCCTCAGTGGTTTCCTTCATGTTGAACGTTTTACTTCACTATTTTACAGATTTACTTTGAATATTAAATAAGACGCAATTAAAAACACTTTATGGAAGTTAATTATACCTCCAACAGAATATGTATTCTCATGCGTTGAGGCATCAGTAAAGATAATCCAGTAATGTACAAGTACTTCTACTTTTGATACTTTAAATATATATGAGAAAGAACTTTAAAATAGATTTTTATATATATATATATATATATATTAGTTCATCAGCTACTTTAGCTTTGAATACTTTCTTCCAAAACTTACTTCCTGCGAGCACCTTACAGTTTGTAAGATTATTTGACATATATGTTTGAGGTATTTAGATCTTAAACTTCATAATAATACTGCAGTGAAATCATCAAAGGGCTTTTTGAAGATCATTGAGCCAGAAAATCTAAATTCATGTAAATGAGGACAGACACTGTGGAGCCTGCTGAGCTCACATCACACTCATCAATGAGCTTCACTCTTCTTCATCACCAACACTAACTAGCTTATTCTGACTCCCTCATGCACACACTCACTAAAACACCAAATGTGGATTAATCCGCCGCTGAAAATAGTCCCAAACAAAGTCCCTATCTCCATGTTCTTCAGAGATCTTCAGTAGGAGCCTGTGGTCCTAAAGTAGAGTCACCAACATTCATTGACGATGATGACGATGATGACGATGATGAATACAGAACATCTTTACGTTCTTTACGTTCCGGACTCTTCAACCTGAGTTCCTCCTCATTAGACCTTCACGTCTGCAGCGCAGAGCCGCAGTCAGCGGTGATGGAATCATCAAAACAGCTGATCGACGACCCGCAGCCGGAGGCACGGAGCTGATCACGAGGAGAGGAAGCAGAGAGCGCTGCCGTCAGCCGGCACGTGACCGACTCCTACAACACACGGACGGACTTAAGAGTAATAGAGTAACTACTTCATCGAGTATTTCAGCAGTGGGTCACTCTGAACATGTCCCGGTGTGAATATAAAAGTATTTCTTCATGAATACAGGGCTCATATTTATGACACAGTTGGGAAAATACATAAAATAAATCATGAGTATCTCATAACTTCACCTGCCGATATAATGACTTAGTAATATTACACATTATATTATTGTGATTAGATAGATAACATAGATTAGATTAGATGGATTATACAATATAAACAAATGTGACTTTTATTCATTTATTTTTGCTGTGATTTTAATTTTCCTTTTAGGTTTACTGTTGAAAATATGCTGCCAGTGCATCATATTTGATATTGTTCCGATGTGTTGTATTCTGCATCAGTACAGCTTTGTTTTGATTGATCTCTGCCAAAAGTGCTTTAAAAACAAATTTTGCCAAATTCAAAAGTATAGTTTGTACTTCTACAGTATTTAGTGTGACCTAGTTCACTTTAGAGTTTCTCTCTCTGGAGAACAAAGTAATAAAACACAAGAAGTACAGCTCATAGTCACAGATCAGTGAATCAGACGGAGGTATTTTAAGTAGGGTTGGGTACCGAAAACCGGTGCCAGTATGGCAATGTGCCTACCGGACCGAAACGCAACGCAGATTTCGGTGCTTCCTTTCGGTGCCGAGGCAAATATGCTCATATTTCTGCAAAAGAATTGCTGAAGTTTATTTATATTTATTTAAGTAGACTGTAAACTGTTGTTAACAGTTAATATATTGGTCATAGTTTGAAGTTAAAAAGTTTGAATCTGTAGTTTGAAGCCAAGTGTTTTGTATTTATTTATATTTATAGTATACTTCAAACAGTTCATATATTGTTCAATTTGAAGAAAACAAATTGCTTTGCAATAAAAAAAAAAAGCCTTTCTTTAATGTCGTCAATCGATGTTTGTTTTTTTAAAGTATCGGTTCAGGCACCGTTTAGGCACCGGTATCGTTTTAAAAGTATCGTTTTAGCACCGGTATCGGAAAAAACCCAAACGATACCCATCCCTAATTTTAAGATGACGTCTCTCCAGACAGAAGTGATCAGTGGTCAGACTCGGAGCACTGCTGCCCCCTTGTGTTCATCATCATCGTTACATCGTCACAGCTCAGTTACCTGGACTTTTATTGCGTGGCAGTTATATTTCTTTTATTTTGGGGAACAAAAAACAACAATATAAAGGTCAAGCTGGGAGTTTATAGTCTCCTGAATATAAGGTACCTTCTTTCATTCTTCACTCGGAACAAACTTTACTTTGAAGTTCTGTTTCTCTGTGACACGCCTTCCTCTCTGCAGCAGAAGCGCTCATCAACAGGGCTCCGTTCCATTTAGCTTCAGCGGTCAACAGCAGCGCGCGCTGTGTCGGAGGCCCGGAACTACAACAACGGAACGGAACGCAGCCTTTTTACATCGGTTACACCTGAGAGACGAGAACAGGAAACGTGTTGTTCTGCTGCTCAACAACATCCTGAGTTTAAAGATGCTAAAAAAACAAACATTAGAAGCAGTTAAACCTACCATTAGATTATCCTCCGTATATCTAAATAATGAAATAACCAATAAATATGGAGAGTTATTAATGAAATACTTTTATTATTTAGGAGGCTAGACTTGTAGAAGCAGTTGATACTCGTGAAAGAAGGAATCAGGACACAAGGTTTCTTTTGTGAACATATTTTAAGAAAATACTGACAGATGCTACTGGTGACTATGTACATGAGTTTTCATAACAGCAGGAGGAACTCGGCAGGTGATACAAAAACAGGAGGCCGTGATGAACAGGCGTGGCTCCGCCTCCTCACTTCTTGGACAACTTGGCTTGTTTATTTTTGGGGGGCGCCCACTTCAAACACATGGTGTCCACTGTGAAGGAGACGACACACAGAGAGAGAGAGAGAGGTGAAACACAGCAAAGCAAAGAGGAGACAAGGACCCGAAGTAGGATCCTACGTGTGAATGAGGACACGTCAGAGCTGCAGGAAGTTCACATCAGCTTGAGAACCGGACTTTGAGTCCAAGTTATCGTCATTTCAGACGGTGACGATGTCTCCTACTTAGTGAAAAGAAACTAAATAAATTAAATCCACAATTAACATGAATTAGATCAACTCAACAGACTTAAAGTTCCATGTTGTGTCTTGTTGCTTCAGTTAGAACCGGGTTAGAGAATGAACAGAACAGAGCCGTGAGCGCTGACCTGTGATCGGGGGCTTCTTGTACTGGGCGCTCTTCAGGTGCTCCTCCACCAGTTTGGGCGTCACACAGATCACATGCTGACCTTTCCAGTATTTCACCATGTTGAGCGACTGCAGCGTGCTGATGATGTCACTCTGCGTGATGCTGGTCATCTGGCTGAGGAGGGGCAGATATATGAGCATCTAGAATGTGTGTGTGTGTGTGTGTGTGTGTCTCTCTCTACCTGAGGTCTTTGATGGACAGCGTTCCTCTGAAGTCCCTCAGGATCTCCAGCAGGACCCAGGACCAGTAGCTCCTGTAGCTCAGCTTCCCCAGATCAGACAGAGGCTTCTCTGGAGAGCCGACTGCACTCTCCAGCTTAGAGAGCTCATAACCTGCTCACAACACACACACACACACACACACACACACACACACAGCAGAAACACAAGGGTTCAGTGATGAGGGGTGTGTTTGCAATATGACAGTCAAGTACTTCGGTAACACTACAAAAGTCTGGGCATCGAGACGCAGTTTACGTCCAAAACGTCACAATCATTTCATCCCGTCAGACTTTAGTGTGACGTCGTCATATTTAACATATGAATTATCGAGTTATGTAATCCGTTCATCCTGGAGTCCACTGTGGATGATTGAGCCAGAAGTTCAGAGACATCGCTTCACCAGAACCGGACGGACGGACAAACAGACTCACTCACACACACACTTACTGAACGCGATGAGGAACTTCCCGTAGCCTCTGCGCTGGTACGGCGGTAGCGTCAGGATACACGCCACGTTGTTCCCGTCTGGAGACTCTTTCTCCTGAAGGACAGAAGCAGAAGTTCAGACAGACAGCGACTCCAGGGGTCAGAGATCAGTGGCCGTGTTTACAGACGTAATGTGTGATGATTTACGTAAAAACATGCAGAGAGGAGTAAAAGGTATCCGGATTTCAAACGCTGATCAACAGAGAAATACATGAATGTGATCAAAGCAAGTTGTAGTTCTGTGCTCAACGTCATCATTTTTACATTGAAAGCTTCTACTGAGCTTCTTCAATAATCCTATTTTACATCATCAATACATAATGTAGCTTCCTCCCTTTGTGAGCAGCAGAGAAAACATGAGTTCATAAAGACAAACAACAACAAATATGATTTGAAGCCGTAGGATAAACCCATGAAATGATAACATCCATCTTCTTCCAATAAATGTCGCCGGCCACCACTAGAATCTAATTCTACTAATAATAGAATACTAATAAAACACGGTGAAGAGACGTGCTAAAATGCATTTGAATGTTTTAATCTGAACGTTATGAATGAAGCTTTGAACTATTCCATCGAGCCAAAGCAGGTTTGAATTATTAATATTTAAATCAGCTTCACAACCGTCTGTGTTTACTGTACCTTTAAGAGAGAGCGAGTGCACAACGTATGAACACACATCATAGATCATAGAACACACATCATAGATCATATATCATAGATCATAGAACATACATCATAGATCATAGAACATACATCATAGATCATAGAACATATATCATAGATCATAGAACATATATCATAGATCATAGAACATATATCATAGATCAGCATTAGAAACGAGCCTCACTTTGGAGAAGTAGCCGACGATGTGCGCCCCCTGCTTGTTGACTTCGGTGAGGATGTAGAAGATGAACGGCTCCACGTCAAAGTACAGCGTCTTGTGGTCCAGGAACAGTTTGGCTAGAAGACAAAGATTTTGACAGTAGATCTGCAAACAGAAACCGACAATGAGTCACAACGACGGACAGAGTGAATCAAATGGAATTCAACTTCACATATGTCCATCAGAAAGCACAGAATCAGCAGATTAATGCAGATTCTCTAGCGTTGAGGCGGGACAAAGACGGTCCGGGTGAACTCACCTTGTGGTCCCGCCCGTCCACCTCAAACACAGAGATGTTGCTTCTCCTGTAGATCTCTTTGCCTGGAGGCTGTTTCCACTGACAGTGAGACTGAGAACGCAAAGATCAAAGAGATGCACAAACTTAATCCAGGTTTTATTGATCATCTCAATAATTCACTTTATAGGAGTTACACAGGTGGACAGAAACTGTGTCTCTGTTCTTCCAAAACAGACAACAGTTGAGTAAGAATGTGAAATATTATGCAAGCAATTACTTAAACTGTTACTTTAAAATAAGTGAGTCATGTGTCCATTCAGACTAAAGTAGTAGTATGAAGAAGGGTGATGGATTCCCTACATTGTGGAGTGAAGGCAGCACTGACCAGGTGGTGTCTGAAGGTCTTCTCGTACTTCATGTACTTGAGGCAGTACTCGCAGATCCACAGCTTGGGCTGCTTGCCGTAGTCTTCGGGAAACGGGGAGAAGTACCAGGCGTCGATCTCAAAGTTTCCTATCTGGATCTTATCCACATATTTTACTTTGGTGATCTGAGGGGAGAGACCCGCGAGGGAGAAGGTCTTCATCACACAAACATCCACACACACACACACACAGGACAGTTTAACCACATGATGGAGAGAGTCCACCTTACCGCCTCGTGCTCCTTCTCCAGGGCAGCTGTTGTCGGGTCCATCTCTGCATATGTCTGCAAAGTACAAACTCCATTAGAGAAAACATCAAGCGACACATGAGTGTCATGAAACACCTCGGCGGCGGACGCCGTCTCTACCTTCTGCACGTGGTTGATCTCGTCGTGTTTGCGCTTCTGGTTGCGAGTGATCTTCCTCTCGGGCTGTTCGCCCAAATCCCCGACGCTGCCGATCATCTCCGTGCTCTTCCTCACCGCGTCTTTCACCGTCTTGGTGAGTGCCAGGCGGGCCTTGCCCACCCATTCATCTAGCCGCCTGTTGACTGAAAAAAGCCAAAAGAGAAGAGGAAGAGGAGGAGGAGGAGGTTCACGTTAAAGCTGTAGACGGAGGGGATGAAAGGAAGGTATCAAAACAAAAAAGGTGGAGAAAGGACATACGAGAAGAAATATAAGAAATGACCTTTGATCATGTAGATGCAGAAGGTTTATTATGTACTCACATCCCACGTAGTGAACATAGAACTCCTCTCTGCCCTCCTGTTCATTCAACCGGGACTGAATCACCTCTGCTGTATCTGGAGAGAGAGAGAGACATCCGTCAGTGAAGAAGACCTTTGAGTAGTTAGAGTTTCTCTCACCAGACTCCATTCACATTTATACGACTTAAAAACCCATTTGACTATGAGCTAACGTACTCATGGTTAATTCACTTCATAAATAGGTCACTTGTTTAGGTGTTGAGCCATAGTTTAGTTCGGCAATATAATAATGTTCCAAACAGCAACCTAGAGCAATTTACTCCAGTGAAATATAAACGTTTGTTGTTATCCATGGCACTGTTATGGTTTTATCAGCCACAGAAAGCCCCAACTGACACTTTAATACATCTAAAATCCTTGAATTACGTTTCCAAACCAATCAATGGACTTTACTCTAAATGTTAATGGAGTTTGGTGTGAATTTATTCCCCAAAAAACAGAGAAGTCAACTGAAATTGGGATGAAACGGGCAGAAACAAGAGGGTTACTATGAATATTAGTTGTATATAATTACATATTTAATACATTTAATATATATGGTTACTACACTCACGCCACGTCTTGTCGGCTCGTTGACATAAATACGTCTCTCCGATTTCGACCGACACCTCCTGCTCCCTGCCGCCGCAGAACACTCCGCCTCCGTCCGGGATGTGCTGACTACTCGAGCACCCGGCTTCCCTCAAACGGCCGAGGGCCTCCGCCTCGTCCTCTTCCGCGCCGCTGCCG
Source organism: Cebidichthys violaceus (assembly GCF_023349555.1). Lineage (NCBI taxonomy): Eukaryota > Metazoa > Chordata > Actinopteri > Perciformes > Stichaeidae > Cebidichthys > Cebidichthys violaceus. The sequence goes on along the minus strand of NW_027176550.1, from coordinate 794,478 downwards.
TTAGAGGAGCACGCAGCCGGGATACTACTGTCCAAGTCACCGCGCTCACTCTCCATGTGACTGGAGTCCATGTCCACGTCCATTGTAGGCTCGGAGTCCTTGCCGTTATTGTCGTAGCCTTTGTGAAACTCGCTCCCGCCAGTCATAACCTCGGTGGTTTTAAAAACAACAACACGCCTCTGCGAACCTGCGCAGACTATTCAGAGGGGCTGGTCTTCATAAAAAAAAAAAAGAAAAACGAAGAAAAAACCCAAAGATGGCGTCCGGGAAGACGTAGTTTCCGCCCCTCTCTCTCCCAAGATGCACCTTGCTTTAACATTCAATAACTACGTGTCCCATGAGTCTTAGCGCCACACGGTTTGAAGATACATTTCTTTTTTAATTTTAATCATTTTAATAATAATAGTGAGGTGCTAAACTTTTGCCTGTCCAGTACTGAAGAAGATCATTTAAACTGTTTTGTCAAATGAACCTTTTAGGAGGTAAGATGTAAAGATGAACAGGTTCTCTCACTCTGTGTCTATATGTAATGTTAAGAATGTGTTATTAGTTTGATAATACTTAATCTAACAGAAATTCATTGAGGTAAATGTGCCTTATAGACGCAATATAAGCTGAAATATGACATGTATTTTACATGAATGTAATCGTTACTGGGCTGCAGTATTTGGCCAACTTATCTCCATCAAACTCAGACTGAGGTCCAACTCTCTTCTGGGCCTCGTCACCACTCCTCCAGTGGAGGAAGAACTATTCACATCATAGTACTAGTACTTGTAATGTACACAGTGTAAAGCAGGAAGTGGAAGTCCTGCATTCAAAAAAACAAGTAATGATATTTAGAATTTTCCTGAGTAAAAAAACCACAGGGAATACTGCAACACAGGGACAAAGACAGATAATTTAATTTGTAGTTCTTTGAAGTCACACTGCACCACAACACAAAGCAACAACCATCTGTGTCTAACATGAGTCTGCATGAGAGCGCCCAGCAGAGCCCAGGACGACGAAGACGACGACGACGATGAAGAGGAGCAGACGTTACAGAGGACGTGGATTCTGGTGCTGAGCTGTAATCTACGCAGACTGATCCTGAAGGCACACACACATTTGTTCATTGGCCCTCCTGTTGCCCTTCGTCATAGCACCTCCTCTCCCCTCCTCTCCCTTTCCACCACCTTGTGTTGGAAGCCCCCGTCGTGGCTCCAGCGGGGCCCCCCTCCTCCTCCTCCTCCTCCTCCTCTGCTGTACGGGTTACCGGGCCCCCCTCCTTCTCTGCTTCTGGAAGCACGCCCGTCCCAGTGATAGCGCCCACGGGCCGCGGCGTCCGGGTCGGCGCGGTGAGGACCTCTTCTCCTTCCACGGTGTCCCCGGCCACCCTCAGCGTCTTTTGGACATTCGGTCTGCCCGTCTGGAGACGCCGGGCTCTCCCGCTGCTCCGCACAGGCGGCCCGGCCCGTCTTAGGCCGACACAACTCTGCATTCGCTTGTTGCATCTGGTTCCCCTGAGCCTTGGCTCTCATCGGTCCTTCAGTGCAGCCTGAGGACAGAGACAGTTTGTCCAGGTGCTCCGTGATGGGGGGGGCGGCTCTCCGGTGCTGCGGTCTGTACCGACCTCCTCCTCTCCTCGGCCCCCTCGCCTGGTTCTGTAGCCTCTGGCCCGGACCTCCCCTGCAGTGGGACGGGCCAGAACCAAACCGGTCCGCTCTGACTGCAGCTTCACAGGAGCGGCCATGAGAGGCGGAGGGTTCCCGGGTTCCAGGAGCGCCGTCGGCGTCCGGGAGTTCGTTCTCAGCGGCAGGTGGAGTCTGTGGGAGTGAACAAACCACCGTCAACGGTTCTGTGTGACGTCGCAGGAGGACGGTGTTCAGAACGCAGCTGTGGAGGCGTGTTCATCGCTTTTAGTAGAGTCAGACGAGCAGTTTGAACCTCCAGAGATGAAGCCGACGTCCATCTCTTCATCTGACTCTAGCTTTGACAGCAAGGTACAGTATAGTAGCTTTGACGCTAATTGACCTAGTGGCCAAACGGGGGAATTGCAACTTCCTGGTTTCCCACAGACGTACATTTTTAAAGAGACGTCTGGACCTGCAGCTACAACACGAACACTTATTGAATCATCAGATTATCATTATCACAGAAGTTGGAGAAGAATTATTTTCCTTCCTCTGTTCATATGAACGAGGAACCGTCACGGCGCTCGCTCTACCAGCTCCGTGATGCCGACGATTGTCCGACCCAAAATGATGAGACACAACTAAAACAGGAATCATAGAGAACTTCATTTTCATACAGGTGTGTATGTGTTGGTCTGACTCGCTCTCACCTCGGCGGTGTGGATGAGGAACCGGTTCGACTCCACCTCCGGGTCGATGATCCCACCTTTAGACTTCTGTCTTTCCAGAAGCTTCTGCAGTTCACGCCACCTCTGTTGGAACTTTGATCCGATCGCCGCTTGGTCCAGCTGAGTGAGAGAACACAGAGACGTTAAACGAGCCGAGCGGCTGGCGACGGACCTCGTGGCGAGATTGTGACGCCGCGCGTTGGAAGACGTCGTTAACCTCCGGCAGCTGAGGGGCCGGAGAGCACAGCAGCCGATCCACATCGTAGGTGAGAGGCTCTCGACACACCGGACACACCACAGACAGCTCCTGGAGGAGAGGCAGGCAGGCAACAGCCGATTCAGAAAGGTTTACTTCAATCTCTGACAATTCCTCATTTCCTTCTCCCACAGACGTACGGCCGTGAGCCGTCGTTCACGGCGTACCTGGCGGTCGGCTCGGTCTCTGGTCTTGTCCTCCTCCAGCTCCTTCTCCCTCAGGCGGAGCTCCCTCTCCGAGTGGCTGGCGTAGCGGCCGAGGCAGTGCGAGTGGAAGTAGTGGTAGCAGCTCGTCTTGGAGAAGGTCTCTCCCTCCTGAGGAGGCCGAGCAAAACAGAAGCATGAAGAGGTACCGAGGCAGACCAGAGACCGTTTGATCCTGCGTTGTATTATTCTGTGGCCTCTTAGAGGAGCAGAACAAAGCCAGATCCAGATGTGCCGAGTGTGCATTTTATCTGTTGTCATTATCAATAAATCTGCAGACTATTTCCTCAGTTAATTGCTACGGTTGATAAAAAAAAAAGCCAGAAATGTCGTCAAACGACCCGTTTACTCTGACATCAAAGCAACGTGAGGCCAGTGAACGAGGAGGGAGGCGGGACAACACACACAGGAAGTAGAGTGTTGAAGGAGCACAGGTGTTCTTCTACTTCAGACACATTAAACAGTTCATACTCGCTCCAGAGGGACAGAAGCAGCGCACCTTGAAGCCGTAGAGGCAGATGACACAGTTCCCGTGAGGAATATTACTTTCAGTCAGGATTTCTTTCGCTTTCTGGAGAAAAACAGGAGAAACACGACGTTAATCAGCATCATCATCACCTTATTAGATAATAATAATAATAATAATATGTTCTCTTAAAAGATATATTCATATAGTGACCTCAATGAGCTGATACAACACAGGGGAACCCAGGCAGGACTGAGCCTCCGACTGAAGACACTTTTGGACACTAAGAGAGAGGGGTTGCACATGATTACAGGCCTTCACACCAGATCTCAAACACCGGTACTGATGCTGATCAGTGGGTCAGTGGGTCACCTGCTGATCTTGTCATCAGAAAGACCCCGGGAGTTCTGAATGGAGATGGCCGGAGAAGACGAGGGGTACTGAGCGCACACACACACACACACACACACACACACACACACACGGGCAGAGAGAGTCACACATTAGTCACGCATCAGTTAGCTGAGAGTCATGGAGAGTCAACACAACGCACAGACGAAGGTACGATACCTGCTGGTCCAGGGTCAGAGTCAGGGTGAGACGGACAAACTGGGAGACGGAGTCCTCGGCTGTGGACGGGTACAGGACCAGGCTCACCTCCCAGTACCTGCAGGAGACCACACACACACACACACACACACACACACACACACACACACACACACACACACACACACACAGCTTTAACAACACTATTACAAACAAGCACAACTGTGGAGTCTTTAAACTCAGTGTTTGAGAAACCAGGCCGACGCACCAACACAAGTCTACTCAGACAATACTCCACTAAGAGTATAAGTTCTTCCAGACAGGAAGTATTAACAGCTAGATGTTTGTGTTAGAACCTCGTATCTCTAAAAACTACAAACTGTTTTCAGCTTTGTGAGACTTTTTAAAAGTTTATTTAGCTTCACTTCATCTACGTGGTTTTACCATATACAGTAAACAAAGTACAATATGTACCTCTGATGAAGAGGGGATTCGTATAAAGCAGCATACAAAATGGTAATACTCCAGTACTTGTACCTGAACTACAAGTACAGTACTTAAGTAAGAAAAACTTCCTGTAGAGAACTAGTTCGTGATACTAACTGATGACACCTTAAAGCTAATGAGGCTCAGTTATGTAATTTGGGCTAACGTTAAAGCTAACGTGTTGACTCACCCGTCCTGTCTCCTGTCGACCAGCAGCTCGTCCACATAGATCGACTGCAGCACCTCGAGCTCAGACAGCACACTGTGGAGAACACGAGCATAGTGTTTAATGAACGTAACTCCTCTCTGTGTTCTTTTATAAACAGGTTAGCGTTCACACCCACTAAGCTAGCGTTAGCTTGTGCGCTCACACACTGTGTTGCTAAGTTGACGTTAGCTTACATCAGAGCTGCTAACGTCACATTTCATCAGGTTTTACTTACAGCTCATTAACCGTCACTGAATATATACACTGTGGATTAAGTACAAGGAGTGTCATGGTGTGTGTTCGAGGTTTAAGGAGATAAATTCACGCTGTTATTAAAACTCACTCGCTCTCCGCCATGATCGTGTTTCTATGAGCCGCTTGTCAGCTAACGTTAGCTAACGTTAGCTGCTACACGGAGCTTTTTAAACGCGACACAACACCGGCAAAAAGTGTCGTTAACTCGATCCTTCACTACGCTAAAAATCACGCAACCTCACGACACATTGACCCGATGTGACGTCTGCAGCAAGCGTAACATCCATATTCATAAGGCGAAAGGAAGTGTTGATACTGCTGCCGACTTTTAAACTTTTACTTTGAAGGTCTTTACCGGAAGTATTAGCATGTTATTGTCTGACTTTATGGAAGTTGAGTTGAGGGTGTTCATCGCCCTCCAGTGGCCACAGTGCGTAACTACCACTATGTTTTTCTATTATCATTATTATTATTATTGTTAATAATAATAATAATAATAATTATTATTATTATGTCATGAATAATTTTAAAATATAATTTTAAAGGGAGTATACTACACAGTAGATGTACACTACACATTGGGGATTTTATAAAAAATAAAAAATAAAATAAAATGGTCAAAGAAACAAAGATGTTCAGGATTTCTTTCTGTCATTACACAATGCAGGATTGTGTAATCCTCAACGCTACACACATATACATGTACACACATGTATATAACAAATATTTAAATTGGAATATAATATAACAATCAAACAGGCAATAAAATAGAATAATCTCAAAGCACTGCGGCCGCTAGAGGACATCAATTAATTTAAATTTAATTTAATAAATTATGTATTAATAAATTATGATTGATAATTAATAAAAACATAAATTAATTTAAATTTAATACATTATTTATTAATAAATTATGATTAGTAAAAACAGTAATGTTTCAGTATTTTTTTAATAATTACTTCTACATGTTGGTATTAATAACGACTATACAGATATTAACACACATTTAAAAGGAGTATTGCAGTTCCTCACTGTGACACTGGAAAGCAGTTAACACTCAGGATTCAATTTGTAATATAATATTTCTATAATAAAAAAATATTATGAATAAATCATAAGAAAAATCAACTATGTATTGGTAATTTTTCAAATGATTATTTACTATTGTTTATTCTTATTCAAATTGAAAATTGTTCAAATCATCAATAATCATCACTCATTTTTTCTGTTTTGTTTTGAGTCAATATAGAAAAAGTTCACATTGTTCACAGACGGATTTAGTAAAGTTTCCATAATCTATAATCGTGAGTATATGTCGCCCTCTGGTGGCCAAACACCGTAACAACAAATGTTGTAAAAGTTTTATTTTGAATGTTTCAACCGGAAGTAGTTTTATGCTCAATACATCTAGCTTGATGGTAGTACAGATAATTGTACTTACTTACTGTGGCCACAAGAGGGCAGTAACACTCATGATTATAATACACATTAAGTAATAATTTTTAAGTAATCATAAAACTATTTAAACAACTCGTTAATAATACAATTACTACATACATTGATGCTGCCAGTTTGTTGCTAACAATCGAACTAATAATGATTTACAAATATCAACATCAATAAAAGTTGATATTAATATTGTGTATCGCCACATATTTAAATAGATTGTTGCAGTTTCTCTCTGTATTTAAATTAATACTCGTGATTCAATTTGTGATTTAAAAAGCTTATTATGCAAGATGCTAAAATCATATCACTACAGTTGTTATTTATTGAAAACAAATAAAGTATTTCTTTCAAGATGTCGCAATGTTTCTGTTTGTATGGAAAACCTGCATTTTCATGATATAAACCGTGCTCAATGTATTATTGTGTTATTTAGTTTTCATGTATTTGTTAATTTTTAATTATTTATTATTTTTTACTTTCATCATTATTTGTTCAAATTATAATTTATATACATATTGTTCTTCTTGAATAATTTTTCTGTATTCTTGCTTTGAATCAATATAGAAAAAGTTCACATTGTTCATGGACGGATTTTATAGGATAAAGTTTTATTTTGTAATGTTTTGACCGGAAGCATTTCTATACTCATTGTGTCTAACTTGACTCTTGTGTTATTCTAGTTACTCACTGCGGCCACTAGAGGGCGGCTATACTCTGAATACATATAAAGTGACCGTTTGTCATGTTTTAATATTAAAACAACTCGTTTATAATGTAATTCTTACAAATATGGATGCAAACATTTGTTTGTGATAACCACAATAATAGTGATTAGTACATATTTATATTAATAACAGTTATACTGATATTAAATTGATAATTGAATTGAGTGCTGCAGTTCTCTATAATGACCACTGGAGGGCAACATTCTCAACACATTCAATTGTCAAGTTGGCCAGTGTTAGAGATAGGCACACTATTATAGTAACACTTCCGGTAACCCTTCAAAATAAAACAAACTACCAGCAAGTAAATGCAGTTACCGAGTTACCGTTAGGAGGCAGCATTCCGTTTGACTTCTTTATTCAAAGAAGAAGAAGAAGACGCCGTAGTAGAAGAAGAAGTAAACCCGCGATACCTAAGCAAGAACCATGTAACGTGATTTCAAATTCCTTTTACAGAAGAGTTTTACAGATGAAAGCAATTATTACAACATTATTATTAATAAAACCCACGTGAGATATAGGGTATAATGCGTTTTAGTGACGTTCCACAGACTCGTGCGACGGTCTAAACACGACAAGAACAAATCCAAAGTTTAAATGTTGCACTCACGCGAGCTAGTCCGTTGTTTCTGAAGAAAGTCCAAAAGAAAAAAATGGAAGATGTCGTCATGGAGTCGGACTCGGTCGAGATGTCTGGACCCGCACCAGAACAAGGGGTCGCTGACGCGTGGGAGACCGTCACTGCAGCGCTGGTGAGTGGGCTTCATCCCCGGACTCACGAGACAGACACCAACACGGAGAGAACCGAACTCCATTCAGACATTTCACGATTTAATGTGTTCGTGCTTGTGACGTGAGCCACAGCCGGTGGGACGTGACGTAAGACATGTCACTAACTAGTGGGGGGTCTTCGGCTTAATTCGGCATACTTTACTTTTTGCCTTTTGTCTTCCTGTTTACACCTGTTTACACCTGTTTACACCTGTTTACACCTGTCTGGACGTGCTGCAGTCACACCACTGATTCAGGTCTGCAGATAAAAGCAACCACATCCAGTGGATGCTAGTCTGCTGTGTTCTAGTGTTTCATGTGAGACCAGTAGGGTTGTAGCTGTTAGGTTGCATAGACGGTATCTGATGAACAGATGGTTCTGTGTTCTAGATGTTCGGTATCTGATGAACAGATGGTTCTGTGTTTTAGATGTTCGGTATCTGATGAACAGATGGTTCTGTGTTTTAGATGTTCGGTATCTGATGAACAGATGGTTCTGTGTTCTAGATGTCCCCGGGCTGCTCGGTGGTGGATCGGAGCCTCTCGGACTCTCTGGCCCTGCTGTGTGGTCAGGGTCTGGGCCGGCTGCTGGGCGGCTGGCTGCTGGAGACTCTGCAGACGCGTCTGTCCTCCTCGGTGGTTCCCGAGTTCTGGTCCGGACTCAAACAGCCGGAGAACGAGCTGGAGGAGCGAGGCCGGGCCTGGGTTCTCCTCACCGCCTTTCGGACTCTGTTAGACCGCCTGGAACCTTTTCTGGGTGAGAGGGACAACAATAAAGAGTCAGTGATGATTTATGTACGGAGCAGAACCACTATTCTAACGTCCCTCGTCCTCCTCTAGGTGGTCTGAAGAAGCTGGGCACTTGGCAGGACGAGGGCCGCGGCCTCAGTCTGTGTGGCCCCGGGCCCGGGGGCCTCCAGGATCGGGCCTTCACCATTATCAGAGCCCTCCTCCTCTTCTCCCCCTCGCCCGTTCTCCAGGAGCGAGTGCTGGAGTTCTACAGCAGGACCTTCACCGTCTACATGCACCAGGAGGGCCAGGCGGAGGACGGGGCCGAGCTGCAGGACGGCCCCCAGCGGGTGGTCTGTCCGGGCTGCGGGGTCCCAACGCAGCGCTGCTGGTGTAAGGAGGCCCTGGAGCAGCTGCAGGACCTCAGCCACATTCTGTGAGTGGACTCAGAGAAGATGGAGGAGGACGAGTAACACGCTGCAGAATGTTTATTACCTGAAGTCAGAGAGTCGACTTCCTTTATTATAAAAACATGCCTTTCTTCATGGAGCTTCAACCACATGTAACTACATGTAGTTACATGTAGTTACATGTACATGTAACTACATGTGTGAGTTGTGAGGATGTGCGGTTGACTGTCCGTTTCTCTCGTAGCTCCAGACTGCAGCTGCTGGAGTGGGTCAGCTCAGAGGCCGTCACCTCCATCCTGCACAAACTCATCGAGCAGCGGATGGAGCAGCACTGCAGAGGAGAGTACGAACGCTCCTTCCTGCTGGAGTTCCAGGAGGTAAGACCTGTCCTGTCTGTCTGTCTGTCTCTCTGTCTGTCCTCCGTCAGTGAATGTTACATGAAGTCTGTCTGGATAACACCTTCATTCATGACAACATGTGTTTGTGTGAGCAGTGGCTGGAGCTGGTGCTCGGCTGGCTGAGCAAAGTGTTTGCTAGTGAGGCGGACAGAGACGGTCCCGTACCGGCTCCAGGTGCTCCAGGTGCTCCAGGTGCTCCCGGTGCTCCCGGCGCTCCCGGCATCCAGCCCGGCAGCTCGGTCCTGAAGCAGTGGAGATGCCACATGCACCAGTTCTTCTGCAGGATCTACGTGAACATGAGGATCGAGGAGCTCTTCAGTATAATCAGAGGTGAGAGAGAACAATGTGTCAACGGGCTCCACCAGTCTTTATGCTAAGCTAAGCTAAGCTAAGCTAAACAAGCCTCTGGAGAACTCGGACACAACATCCCTCTCACGTTTATGTTCCTCTCCGTCAGATTTCCCAGAATCCAAAGCGGCCATCGAGGATCTGAAGTTCTGTCTGGAGAGAACCAACCAGAGGCAGCAGCTCCTCACCTCCTTAAAGTCTGCTTTTGAGAGCCGTCTGCTGCACCCGGGTCAGTTGTTTACTGCAGTGAAAGCAAAGCATGGTTTGTTTGATAAACGCAGCGGAACATGAAGATACTTATGTTCTCCGTTGTTCTCCGTTGTTCTCAGGAGTTCACACGTCAGACATCCTCACAGTTTACATCTCGGCCATCAAGGCCCTCAGAGAGCTCGACCCGTCCATGGTCATCCTGCAGGTCGCCTGCCAGCCGATCCGCAAGTACCTCCGGTGAGTCCTTATAATATATAAAGGTTTATTATAGAGGTTTATTATAAAGGTTTATTATAAAGGTTTAATATAGAGGTTTATTATAAAGGTTTATTATAAAGGTTTATTATAGAGGTTTATTATAGAGGTTTATTATAAAGGTTTAATATAAAGGTTTATTATAAAGGTTTATTATAGAGGTTTATTATAGAGGTTTATTATAAAGGTTTATTATAAAGGTTTATTATAGAGGTTTATTATAGAGGTTTATTATAGAGGTTTATTATAAAGGTTTAATATAAAGGTTTATTATAAAGGTTTATTATAGAGGTTTATTATAGAGGTTTATTATAGAGGTTTAACAGACTAAAATGAACACCACGTTCTTCATCACTGTGGTCGAGTTGTGTTGACGCCTCTGCGGTGCGTTCAAGGACTCGGGAGGACACGGTGAGGCAGATCGTAGCCGGCCTCACCGGAGACGCCGAGGGCTGCACTGACCTGGCCTCGGAGCTGTCCCGAGGAGACCCGGTGACTCTGGAGATGCAGGACAGCGACGAGGAAGGCAACGACCCCGAGGACTGGAGCCCGGACCCGACCGACGCCGTGCCCGGTCAGCGAACGCACCGTTGGTTATTTCTGCCGCTGGCGCTCGTCATGTGTTTCGGTGTTACTGAGAGTTTCTTCTTTTTCCAGATAAGCTGGGCTCTAAGCGGCGTTCGTCCGACATCATCAGCCTGCTGGTCAGCATCTACGGCAGCAAAGACATCTTCATCGACGAGTACAGAGCCGTGCTGGCCGACCGGCTGCTGCACCAACTCAACTACAACACGGCCAGGTAGGGTTAGCGGTACCGAAGACCCGGACCTGACCAGAGAGCCTCTTCTGTCTAACGCGTCCAGATCACTTCATGTGATTTGGATCGTTTCAGCGGTTTTGGTGGATTTTGATTGTGTCTGAAATGTCCTCGTCTCACGCTCTTTATTCCTCGCTGTGCGTCTGCAGAGAAATCCGTAACGTGGAGCTGCTGAAGCTCCGGTTTGGAGAGTCTCACATGCATTACTGTGAGGTCATGCTGAAGGTAAACCGTCAAACATCCACGAGTCTGAGGTGTGAGTCAGTCTGTCGTCTCCTGAAGGAGGTGAAAGTGTTCCTCCGTCTGCTCTGCAGGACATGGCGGACTCTCGGAGGATCAACAGTAACATCAGAGAGGAGGAGTCGAGGCTGAGCGAGGAGGAGCAGCCGCCGCTCTCCCTGTCCTCCATCATCCTCTCCTCCGAGTTCTGGCCTCCGCTGAAGGAGGAGAAGCTGGAGCTGCCTCCGCTCGTCTGCCAGGCCATGGAGGCCTACACCCACCGCTACGAGAAACTCAAGGTGGAGCTCAGCCGCCGCTCTGAGGGGAGGAGATGGTTCCGCCGGGGCGGGTTGTAAAGAGAGTCAGAATCCCTGCAGTAGATGGAGCAGAGTGAAGTTCTTTTACGCGTTTCAGACTCCTTAAAGGACCGTTATCAGTTGAACTGAAGCACTTTGTCTTCTGTGTCTTCAGGCCATGAGGACGCTGAGCTGGAAGCCTCACCTGGGCTCCGTCACTCTGGACCTGGAGCTGGAGGACCGGACCCTCACCAACCTCACCGTGTCCCCGATCCACGCCGCCATCATCCTGCACTTCCAGGAGAAAAGTACGAGCTCTCCTTTCAGAGCGACTACGAGTCTTCTTTTCATAAACGCCAGCAGAAAACAGGATGAATTCTGATATTTACATGCATTCATGAACATTCCACAGTGTTTCTCTACTGACTGGTTCTCCATCAGGTTCCTGGACGCTGGAGGAGCTGAGCGTGAAGCTGGGCGCCCCGAAGGAGCTGCTGCACAGGAAGCTGGCTCTGTGGCAGCAGCACGGCGTGCTGAGGGAGGAAGGAGGAGGAGGAGGAGGAGGAGGACGCTACTACGTGGTGGAGACGGGCTCCTCCAAAGAGAAGATGGAGAGAGGAGTGATGCTGATCGACAGCGACGAGGAGAGAGACTCCAACACCACCACCCAGTCAGAGCAGAGAGAGGAGAAGCTGCAGGTACACACACACACACACACACACACTTTCTCTCTCTAACATGCTTTCTCTCACACACACTGACCTGAAGAAGCGTGTTGGAGCTCTGGTAGTGTCCCTGCAGCTGTTCTGGCCCCACATCCACACCCACACACACTCTCACACTCTCTCACTCTCTCACACACTCACACACACACACACACACACACACACACACACACACACACACACACCCTCACACTCACACTCACACTCACACTCACACTGAGCGCTGTGGTTGTGTCCCTGCAGCTGTTCTGGGCCTACATCCAGGCCATGCTGACTAACCTGGACAGCATGACGCTGGAGCGGATCCACTCCATGCTCCGGATGTTCGTCGCCACGGGACCCGTCGTCACGGAGATGGACGTTAACGAGCTGGAGGCCTTCCTGCAGAGGAAGGTCCGGGAGCACCAGCTGATCGTCTCCGGGGGCGTCTACAGACTCCCCAAAGCCAACTGAGGACGGAGACACCTGCTGCTGGGTGACGCTGCATTCAGGTGCTCACTGGGAAAAATAGGAACATGGAGTTCTCCTCAGCTGTTGAGAGGGAACATGACAAAGAGAGACCCTGAGCATCAGGTCGCTGTAACAAGAGTCAAACTGGAGCTTCCTGTGACATGACCTTATCTTCATGAAGGCTGTTCCTCTGAAAAGTTTGGTTTTCAAAATAAAAGCACTTCCACCCTCAGTGTTGACTCTGCAGCAGGACGTTAAGTTGTGAGGGTTATTAAAAACTGATGTATTATAGTTATAAAAGCTCTTTAATGTCTCCTCTCTGTGTGTGTGTGTGTGTGTGTGTGTGTGTGTGTGTGTGTGTGTGTGTGTGTGTGTGTGTGTGTGTGTGTGTGTGTGTGTGTGTGTGTGTGTAATATATATTATATATATATATATATATGTATTATATATATATATATTATATATATATATTATATATATATATATATTATATATATATATTATATATATTATATATATATTATATATATATATAATATATATTATATATATATTATATATATATATAATATATATTATATATATATATTATATATATATATATATTATAAATATATTATATATTATATATTAAGTTATATATTAAGTCCTAAACTTTGTTTCATTTCCTGTTCTTCGGTCGGTTCTCGAGTCTTCATTCTACTTTTTACTTCTACTTCACATTTCAGGTTCAACATCTGTCCTGTCAGGACTGATGTTTAAAGATTTAACTCAGTGAAAGTGGAAAATGATCTGTAGTTTATTATAAACTACATTTTATAGGAAAGACATTTTGTTTTCTACGGTAACAAGTGGGAATTTAATAAATCTGACAAACTAAAAATTTATCAAAATCAATGTTAATCATTGACAGACTGTGAAAATAAAATGTCATCATGTAAACACACACTTGAACCATGAGAGGAAATATGAAGCTGCAAACGTTCTCTGGATTTATTGCTTTATTTGGATTTGGACACATTATCGAGACAACGGATTTATATTAAAAAAAAAAAACAGTAATGACCAGTATGGGCTTCTTGTACTGGGTCTCTCTCTCTCTCTCTCTCACTCACTCACTCACTCACGTCCATGATTACTGGCCTCATTCTAACTGAAGTAAGGCAGACAGACAGACAGACAGACTCACACCTGTTAATGCGTCATGGTTACACTTTTAGTAACATCTGCTCCCAGTTCCCTTTCAGTGGTAAAACTCGGTTACTGTATTAAGAAGAAGAAGTAGAGGACTAAAGGATCAGAGCAGTGGTTCACTAGTCGGAGTTAAAGGACCGGAGTGTGTCTGGATGTTTGAGCTCATTCACATCACTCAGCTTCTCTTTGTGTTACTACGGTTAAATCAAAGTTAGTCGTCTACGTCTCGTCTTCTTCTTCTGCGAGGAGATGAAGTGCAGACCTTCCACGTGTGCTGCGTCTTCTTCTGTGGTGGATTGTCTGAAGCCAGGCGTGACGTTTACAGATGTTTGGCACTAAAGGAAAGGTCACGAGGTTCCTCCTCTAGGGATGAAGAGGTCCACTACATGATGAAGCAGCGGCCGACGGAGCGTCCTCACCGCGTTACGACGCCTGGTGACTCCAGGAGACACGTCTGGACCCAGATGTTAGTGGTTAGTTCAGAATTCATCCTTCTCAGAACCTTACAGTAGACCGTTGACAGCTTAAAGCTCACGATCTCATTCAAATCAAAAGTGTCTGTGCACCAGTGAAACGCGTGACGGGTCAGCGAGGACACCGGGACACGTTTTGGTAATCTGGCCCGTTAGCGTGCTTTTTAAGATGCGACCGGTCGTAAATGAGCCGAAACACCAGAATGATCCTTTAACTGTTGAACCTCCAGGCTGCTTCACGCAGTCAGTGCTGACAGACCGAGTCCCTCTGCCTGCAGTCAAGAATGAGCGGTGGTCTCACACAGCCACAGCCACAGCTGCAGCGTGGAACACTCGTCTCCTAACTAAGGCACCTTCCCCCGGTCACAGTGCTCCTAGGGAGGGTGCTGCCGGGGCTCAGCAGCACTTCTTCCCTCTCTTCCTGCGGTCTCGGTCTCTCTGGGCGTTGAAGTTCACCGTGTCCTTCTCCCGCTCTCGCTCCCTCTCCGCTCGGTTCTGGCTCTGCTTCTTGGCCCGGAGCACCATGTGGGTGAAGGCCATGAACATCTAGACCAAAAGGAAGAAAACAAAGCGCCGCTGAGCGCGTGATCCTCACAGCGCCGCTTTAAATACGCCGCCGAGCTGAAGGAACTATCATGACGTCAAGCTAGATGTCAAACAAATCAATCTGAGTCAGCTTGTGTTTGAGAAGCAGTTTCACTAATTCAAGGAAAACATGAATAGTAAGTGTGTGTATAAGTGAATATGAATATTAAAGTCACCTCTTCTACGTTAATGTTCTCTTTGGCGCTGGTCTCAAACACACGGACCCCCATCGACTCCCCAAAACGCACTGCATCCTGGGTATCCACCTGTTTCCTGGCTGGGTCGTCGTTTTTGTTTCCCACTGAGAGAGAGAGAGAGAGAGAGAGAGAGAGAGAGAGAGAGAGAGAGAGAGAGAGAGAGAGAGAGAGAATATGATCCATTATCTTTCATATTTCTGCTCCTTCAGCTGCAGGCTCATTGAGATCATACTTTTATATTGACATAAACACGCTTCATTTGGTTTTGACGATTACAGAACACAGGAAGTCGTTTGTATTGCAGCAACTTCTAACACTGGAACGTACGACTAATACGAAGTATGACATCGTGAATTATAGAGCGTTCCAACTGCAGAGAGTCTGTGAGAGAAAGGACGTTTACTAGATCAGCAGAGAGCAGGAGCCGTGAGCTCACTGGACCAACTCAACCGGCCCAGAATGCATTGGGGCTCTTCAGACGGTCCAATGGTGGACATGAAGCCCCCCGAGAAGAGCGCTGGCTTTTACAGGCTACTTTGACGTCGTTACAAAACGGTGTAATTACAGATTACAGTGAACAAGAACCAGGCTGGACTGAGGGAGTCAAAGGAAACACGAGTGTCCTTCTCTTAGGAGACACGGTTGAGGAAGAAGATCTGGGTCGTTTCATACTCAGAAGTCAAACTCGTTCATGTCGCTGGAAGAGGTCATGATTCGTTGATTTACATTTGTGATGAACTATATTCATTCAGAGGCGGATCGGACAGGTCACGTGATCCACCATGAACACAGTGTATATTATTATTATTATTATTATTATTATTATTATTGTTGGACATTAGAATCCTTCAGACGGACGTCAACAGGGTGGACTCACCCAGGATCTTGCAGACGTTGTCACAGTTCTGGGAGATCTCGTTCAACCACCTCTTAACGTTCACAAAGGACTCTGGGTTGGTCACGTCGTAGACGATAATGACCCCGTGGGTGTTCCTGTAGTACCTGGACCAAAAGGAGACAGGAAGCTGAATGAGTGATACGCCACCTGGACTTAAAAGCTAGAACCGGGTTTTTCGGCGCGTGGATATTTACGTCGACGTGATGGTTCTGAACCTCTCCTGGCCCGCCGTGTCCCAGATCTGCAGCTTGACCCGCTCTCCATCGATGTCTACCGTTCGGATCTTGAAGTCCACACCGATGGTGGTGATGTAGCTGCCTGCAGGAGACCAGAGGACATCCAACAGCTGCATGACTGCTTATGCAAAACATTCACTCCAGTAACAGAATTCTCTGACATGCGTGTCGTTTTTCCTCCATAATGCATCATAGATGATCCGGTACGTGTGGAGTCCTCTAGAGGACAATTAAACTACGTAGCTTAGCAGCATGCTAACCCTAACTCCCCGCTCGGTTCCACTCATTCATGCAAAGCGCCGGTCCAATGAGCAGAATAACTGTGCAGCATGAAGAGCATTTGTGTCACATCTTTGCATCCAGCGAGTGGACCTCATGCAGGAACATTGTGCGCTCGTCACGTCAGACTCAAACCCTCCTAACTTCAGAGAGCGGTGTGTACGACCAGCTTGATTCATGAGAGCTGTATTAGCATAATTAAGGCCACAATAACACCATATAAGGCTTCGCGTCCTGCCTCACATGCTCTATGTTGAAGTCCTGCTTTCGTTGTACATTGTTTAACAGCGTCGCATGAAGACTTTGAGCCTGAGAGAAAGTTCTGCTGAATGTAAAGTTCTCCTACGCGACTCTTACTGGAGAACCAACACGTTCTAGAACGAGGCCCCAGTGTGTTTGAGGAAGTCAGCGTTCTGTTGTCCAAACTGTCCTGAGGGACATGAACGAGGAGACCCGATACAAAGAGGAACCTGGTCACTGAGGGTTTGAGTCCAGGTCGGACTCATTTCCCCGCCGGTGAACGCGAGGCGTTCACTGTCGTCGGACATTGCGGTGACTCACCGGAGAAGGAGCTGTCTGCGAAGCGGAGCAGGAGGCTGCTTTTCCCCACATCTGAGAGGAAAACACATCAGAGGGACAAGATTAACACGAACACAAGCAGGGAAGGACCGTGACCGACGAGCCCGTCTCCGTTTACTGAAAGAGAGGAGAGGAGCGCCCCACCCTGACCGACGGCCTCCTCCATGTCATAAAACACAGGAGGAGCAGAAGTGAAACCAGCAGAAGTAGGGGGAAGGTTGAACTCAGATCTGAACCAGATAGAATGTGTGATTAACAACGAGACTACAGTCCTGTGGAGACTTGTTCTGAGGAGACTTGACAAACCAGTATGAAGAAATATCAGTTCATCTCTACAACCATCACAAGATAGAGGAACTATTGCATTAAAACGCCACGATTACTTTGGAGTCCCAGAAGTGATCAAATGCAACCAACAGTCTGCCCGCTGAGTCAGAGCATCAATAAACTACATTAATATCACATCAATTATTGAAAGGGTTTGTTAAAACAACACAAGCCAAACCATGAATGTGAATATTTAATGCTACAAACCACTGTGAAGCTTCCTTAAACAGGACAGTTTCAGTGAACCAGCCGGTGGCTTCAACCGGTCCTGACCGCTGAGTGTCGTTTCTCCATTACAA
Source organism: Cebidichthys violaceus (assembly GCF_023349555.1). NCBI lineage: Eukaryota > Metazoa > Chordata > Actinopteri > Perciformes > Stichaeidae > Cebidichthys > Cebidichthys violaceus. The sequence continues at coordinate 776,842 of NW_027176550.1, read as the reverse complement.
AGTTCACCGAGTCAGAAACACTCGTGACTTCTGTGGTGGTGAAGCTGGAGGAAGTCGTCAGCGACTGCTCTAAGTGTTGACTCTCTGGTCTTGGAAACCTCTGCTGTGTGTTGGTTTACCTGCAGGATCACTTCTGGGACTCCAAACTCAACCTGACTTCAGAGTCATCTTAACCAGATCATAAAAGAGATGCACTGACTGGAGTCTCCGATGATGAGCAGCTTAAAGAGATGATTGTAGTCCTTCCCTGCCATCTGGAAGGCCTCTCACTGGATCTCCCAGTAGAATCACGTTCATAGGAGGAGGAGGAGACGGTCCTGATCCCCCCCCACACAGCGGTTTGGGTTTCCTCCGCCTCCCAACGCTACGGGCTCAGAGCGGCGCAAGAGTTTGTCCCAAAATCACCGAGCCAATGAGAGGACATTCCAGTTGAGTTTCTGCACGGTTGTAGTCTTTTGGAGTTTCCTCCCGTTAACCTTCAGTGGAGCCGCGGCAGCCGGCAGAGAGCGGAGCGCTGCTGCAGAGTTCTGCGTTCATGGTTGATGCGGCCGCGTGGTTCCACCTTAGTTCCAGTTCCACCCAATGACGCTCCAGAGGGGGGGGGAGGGGGGGGTTTCCAACTTGTGACGACTCATCGATTCTTACATTCACAGTGGTGTGAGTGCAGCGTGGACGCTCCCTCCCTGAGTCACACTGCGTCCTCACAGATGAAGGCCACGCACACGTCAGGCTTCATAGTCATTTACTCCATCCCTTCAAAATAAAATAAAGCAGCGAGGAACTGAGGCGTTCCTCTGTTCAGGTTCCTTTCAGCTCGTCTCTGATCTCTCTTTTCACTTCCTCTGGTGTTTGGGTGAGACGTCGATGAGATCTCACTTCTTCAGCCCACTTTAAAAAAAAAAAAAAGGTGCTGAACAACGAAAAGAGAAAAGAAGAAGTTAAAGGAAAACACTTCAAATCAGACCGTTAACCACTGAGCAGTGGAACAAAATACATTTACAAGTACTGTACTTCAGTACAAAGTCCCTTTATACTTTCACTCCACTACATCTCAGAGGTAGCTATTGTACTTTTACTAAAAATACATTGTCATTGTGATTATCAGTTCATTTGTGGGTGCTGTGTGTCCTCCTGCTGCTCCTTAAACAACAGCTGAGTCACTAAATATAACTTCCTCCTAACAGCCTGACTGTCTCCTCATGGCTCACTGAGATAAATCAGGACTTACACTGAGAGGAGTTTGGAGAGTTAGGTTCACTGACGTTGGGACAATTTTCCATGAAAACAGGAAGACCTGCAGGACCTTGATTATGATTTGTATGCCAACAATAATAAAACGCCTTGTTAAATACACAAATCCTAAATCGTGTTGAGTCTTGCATTAGTCATCAATGCACTGTTGAAATCCCCCAAATCTGCACGTTTAAGTTCAGCTAATTATTGACTAAAAGTTTGAAATCAATACATAATTATATATCTAGATATGACGAATTGAAGAAGGACACCTATTGTTTAAGACAAACAATTCAAAATTAATTTAATATGGGCTGTTAGCACTTAACGATGGACGAGCAGGTTTATTTCCACATATTGTGAAGGTGGTCTGGTGTAAGAACACGAGACCTCGACCAGTGGCTCTACAGGTCGACCGGTCAACAGAACGCTCATCAGCAGCACCGCCAGTTTAACGGACGGTCGACATTAAACTGAACTGCAGTGAGACTAACGTTTAATTCGCCTGTAGTTGAGACTAACGGGGAGGTTTGTGAACAACGCTGACCAACAACTCGCATCGAGGGAACGATGCGCCAAACTTCCGGTTGAAATCTCTTATTTGTCGGGTATCGGATGTAATGATACTGTTTTAAGCCCGTTTGTTACTTTTACTGATATATTGGTAACGAGTTACTTCACGTTCTTCAATTCGGCACACTTTAAAAACACAAATATGCTCTTATCTGGACGTTAAAACTCTTTCAATTACCACCTAAGTTTTGGCTACTGTGACGCTCCGTCGCTGGTTAACGTTATTTTACTGCACGGGCGCGGTTTGATAAAAAGCGAAATAAGTTAAATATTATTTAACTTTAAGTTGACTTAAATCAGCCGGAGTAGGAAGGATCCCACAACAGTTCATAAAACGTGTGATTCGTGTTTGACACGATGCGCGTCGATGCTCAGCAGCTGAGAAACGTTTAAACTTCAGTGTTTTCTCGACGCAGTCTGGAGTGACGGGTCTCGCGGCCTGTGACGCTGGCCTGCCGCAATTCACCATGACGTCAGGAAAACTTCTCAGTCCTTCGGAGGAAACTTTGAACCGAACCTTTAAAAACAAATGAAACTTACTTGTGCTGCTCTAGTTGTACTTGGTGCCGCGTCACCGGGTCTTGTTTACGTCGTTTTCAGATCACCGCTCCGGTCGGAATGTCTCACCGCCGACCACACCTGTCTGTCTGCAGCTGATGACCCAATCTCATCATCTGATGCTGCGTTCAGGTCGTGTGGGAAAATCCAATAGTACGATCTGACTAGATTTTTTTTTTTTTAAAACCTTAATTTGGTCCATAAATATAGAAGACAGAACAAAAGCGATCACTGTGTATATATTGTGCATTTGATATTTAATATTTTTTACTCTTTTTTTATTTATCTGTACCATAATTAGTGTTGTAGCGAAAACATGTCCCCTTGCGGGATTAATAAAGTATCTATCCCATGTTAATAATTAATTAATGCAATAAACAACTAAAGATCCAAAGTACTCTCTAATTAAGTCTTTAGGTTCTTTCCACCAAAGAGTAGAAAACATTCTCTCACATCACTGCTACAATAATGCTTCAGTTTGCACAAAAGATATATCCTAAAATATAGTTCTCTGTTGCTATTGTGTAAGATTTGTGTGAAATTAAACTGGCATTAAAGACACGCATAAACGCTGACGTCACAATCTGTTTCAACATCGCAACAGCAGCTGAACCAGCATCAATCATCATGGAGTAATGTTTACCAGTCAGGAAGCCTAATGAATAGATCACAATCTGAAGTGAGTCAACTGCTGTATTACAATACATCTCAAATAACACTATTTAATGCATATATACTCCTGTTTGTAGAGGGTTTAAAGCAGCACAATCAATAACACAATGTGCATCATGTAATCAAGTAGAAACCGCTTTTAAACCTCATCTTTAAGTTGCTCAAAATGAGAAGAAAAATACCACAAATATTTAAATTGCTGTATATTGTTTACACAAAAATGAAGATGTATTTTTGTTTTATATTCAATTAAAAAATATGACAATATTCCACTTAAATTTGGAATTTCAAATCAAGTTCTTGGGTTGAAATTGAAATGGTTCACACTACTTTTAAAAGGCTGAAGGATAAATGGTATTATTAAAACTATTCTACATTATTATAATAATAATAATAATAATAATAATAATAATACAACAGAAACCAACAAAGTGTGTGTTTGTCTCTCAACCTACTGAAGACACATGAGGAATGTCCTAAAGCAGCCGTCACTGTAGTCTTTAGGAGGGAATAGAGCATTTGTTGGGGACTATTTTCAGCGGTGGATGAATCCACATCTGGTGGCGTAATTGTACGTGTGACTGGTCAACATAAACTAGTGTGTTCTGATGGTGATGGAGGAGGAACAGTGAGGTTAACTGATGTTTGAATGGACGTCTATGGCTCCGGCTGTGATACACAGTGAACGTTACCAAACCCATTTAAGTTTGATGCTCCACAATAAACACATGGAGACAAAAATCACACACAAATAAAATGTACAATTGTCGTTTATTAACCATTTTCAACAAAGAAATTAACCACGTTTCAGTTTCTGCTCACATTAAATGGAAAGTTGAATCTGTTACAACGATAATAATCAAAATACAGACCGCTCATATCTACAGGTATAACGCAACAAAACAGTACAAGTACGGAGGAACATTGTTGAAGTTACATTTTACTTTACTGCGTCTGCGCATGTGTGTGTGTGTGTGTGTGTGTGTGTGTGTGTGTGTGTGTGTGTGTGTGTGTGTGTGTGAGAGAGAATGTGTACTTTTCTTTATTCAGCTCATAATAAAAAAAAAAAATGTACAAGCCAGCCTCGGGTCACCGCTGCCCAAAAAGCAAACGAGTTGATAGCTGAGTGTCGGGGGTCTGGTTTCGGGTGGGAGCCCCACACAGAGGATCATCTTCACACCAGAGAAACCAGCAGGAGGAGAAGAGGAGCAGCTCCAGCTGTGGCTTCATTTCCTCTTTCTGCTGTCAGTAAATAAATCATAGCAGTATTATTATGAAGAGTTGTTGTACTGCTGGAATAGATACATTATGCTGACAAATGCACTTTCATTTAATAAGCACAGTTCAACAACCAGCGCAGGTTATATACAATGAAACAAACGTCAACATATTAAATATTAAGTTTGTTCTGTAACTAGAAATACAGACAAGAGAGCAATTTCATGAAGTCATGCTTTTTACCAAACATGACAAGAGTTGTGACTGTGGATGTTTGTCCCTCAGGAGCTTCCATACTCTGAATACTGAACTAGAAGCAAGTCTGATTGAAGTAGTTGTATATACTTCTACTCGTGTACACTGACCAGCACACTCCTAAAGACATCTTCACACGCTCTCATTGAACGCTCACATTCCACCACGAGGCTACAGACCTGCGGCTCGGCGACAGCGGCGCTGCTCTCATGTACTTTGGGGGAGAATAGCTGAGAGAGCGGGAATCCCTCAGCGAGTCAGCGGGAACCCTCTGAGGAGCGGCGGCGGGGGCGGGGCTGTGAGGAAAACACAGCGGTACAGTTCATCATGTAACACAGTCATGTGACATGAAAGAGGGTTGTTCTTCATGGAGGAACCCTGGAGACGCAGCAGGTAAAAGCTGCTGATGGCAGACTATCTGAGCTGCTGATTCACGGCCGATCAATAAGGCCAATGATGGCACACACACACACACACACACACACACACACACACACACACACACACACACACACACACACACACACACACACACAGATTACTTTACTCTGACTCATGGAGCAGGAAGACTTACCTCTTCTTCTTCGTTTCCTTTTCATTCTCCGATGAAGAGGATGAAGGAGAGCTTTGAGCTTTGACTGTCTTCCTGTTAAGAGAACACACACAGTAACGCGGGTAATTATTAATAACTAGTAAGTCATTTATGATTGATCACAGCGGGACTGGAAATCATGCTTTGATCTATTGTTATTTGATTTCTCTAATGTTGGCGTACGTCTCCTGCTTACCCTTTTCCTTGCTCCACTTCGGAGTCTGAGCTGTCTGAAGAGGACGATGAAGAGGAGGATGAAGAAGAGGATGAGGAGGAAGAAGAGGAGCTGGAGCTGCTGCTCCTGGTGGCCTTCTTGTTGGCGCTCGCCTCCTTCCCGTTCACGGCGCTCTCACTCCGGACCGGTTGTTCTGGAGGTTGAGGAGTCGTCACCGGCGACCGCTTCCCGCTCGGACCTCGCGATGAAGACGAGGGTTTGGTTTCTGGTTGGCCGGCGGCCGGAGGAGACCTTCTGGAGGGAACATCTGGACGCCTGGAGTCGGACTGGGAGCCCCTCCTACCTGAGGGGGGGGCATGGGAGGAGTCTCTGGACGGACCTCGTGAGGAGGAGGAGGAGGAACGACCCTTCTGCCCTCGCTCCTCTCTCTTCTCCTCGTCCCCTCTCTTCTTCTCGTCCTCCCTCTTCTTCTCGTCCTCCCTCTCCGGTAGTGCTTTTGTGTCTTTCCTCTCTCGCTGTGGCGAAGGCGAGGACGAAGACGAAGAGGAGGAGCTGGAGGAGGATGAGGAGGAAGAGGAGGACCTGTGTGGTGGTGGTGGGGGGACATCTTTTGGGAGGAGAGGCTCCTTTACCCTCTCTCTCTCCCTCTGTTGGTCCACCTCCCTCTGCCTGGTCCTCTCGTGGTCCCGTTCTCTGGCTCGCTCTCTGGAGAGGGAGCGACTGCTCCTCCGTCGTCTCTGAGGAGAGGGAGAGCGCCGACACCTGGAGGAGAAAAGTATTAGAGACAGTCGGTCTCGTACCTCCCTGTCTCTGATCTCCTGGGTCCCTCTTTCAGGACTCTACTTACTTTTTTCACCATCCAAAAAAACCTAAAAACTCGAGCTGATCTGTGATTATTTTAATGAATTCTTTCAAATGTATTTCTGACAATTACATTACATCTTCATCTAGTCTCTCTCAGGTTGGTGTGGTTTATATTTTGCAAAATGTAAACAATAAAATAAAAGTAAACAATAAAAAGCTAACTGGGCGTATTTGAAGCCTCAACCTATATAATATTAAAACATGTACAACATTACAGAGAACATCAAATCTTACCTGTTGGGGGGGCTTTGCCTCCTCGGACTTCTAGACCTGGAGCGTCTTCTTGGGCTTCTGGGCCTGGCCCTACCGGCAACCCGCTCCCGCTCCCGCTCCCGTTCCCTGTCCCTGTCCCTCTCCCTGTCTCTCTCCCTCTCCCTCTCCCTGTCTCTCTCCCTGTCTCTCTCCCTGTCTCTGTCTCTCTCTCTCTCCCTGTCTCTGTCTCTGTCCCTCTCCCTGTCCCTCTCTCTGTCTCTCTGCCTCTCCCGGTCTGACCAGGCCGGAGGAGGAGAAGGTCTCCTGGATCTGGGCGGTGGTTCCTGATACTGCCTCGGTGGAGTGCGACGTGCTGGAGAGGCGGCGGCGGTGGGTTTTTTGGGCGGAGAGCGTGACCTCCTGGCTGAGGAGCCGGACCTTGCAGGCCTCCTGGACGAGGAGCCGGACCTCGCAGGCCTCCTGGACGAGGAGCTGGACCTCCTGGCTGTGGCCTCCACCCTGGTCTTCTCTGCCTCGGCCTCGGAGGTGGAGGACCTGTTGCCGTCTCTGCCGGCGTCTGCTCTGTTGGAGGGGGATGGAGGAGGACTGGGGCTGTCCATCTGTGTGGGGCTATAACGCTCCTGACCCTTCTTGCTCTCTGCAGGAGCTCTATCTTTCTCCCTTTTGTCTCCCCCTCCTTTCTCCCTCTGAGCTCGTCGAGGCCCGTCGCCCTCAGAAGCAGAGGCGGGGCTTTCCTTTCTGCCGTTGGCTAAATACCGTTCAACTGCAGCTCCAATGGCCGCCGGTGCACTCTTCAAGGGGCTGCTTTTTTCCACTCCTTCTGACGTGTCCTTCTTCTTCTTCTTCTTCTTGCCCTCATCTTCAGAGGACGAGGATGAAGAGGAAGATGAGGAGGAGGAGGAGGAGCTATCACTGTCGCTGCTGCTGCTGCTGCTGCCACTACCACTACTACTACTACTACCACTGCTGCTGCTGCTGCTCTCTCGTTTCTTCTCAGCCTGCTTCTCCTTGTCCTCACGCTTCTCCTTCCTCAGAGGGCTCCTCGTCTTCTCCGGCCTCTCCTTCGCTTCTGGTCTGATGCTCCCTCCTTTCTCGGCGGGTCTCGATCCGTCCCGCCTACTTTCTGCAGTGGACCGGACGTCCTCGTCTCTCTTCCGGCCGCCTTCTTCAGCTCGCTCCCTGTCTTGTTCCCTCTGCTTGGTCGGATGCCGGTCCTTCTCCTTGATGCTCTCGCTCTCTTTTCCTCTCCTCCTCTCATCCTCCCTCCCTCTCTGGCGGCCGTTGGTGACGGGTGAGCGGGAGGCGGGTGAGGACTGTCCTCCATCCCTCCTCCTGTCGTGGTTCTGTTGGAGAGGAGACGCCTCTTTCTCCTGTCTCTTACCAGCGTCTCTCCTGGTGTCCATTTCATTTGTCGCCCTGGAGTCTGGACCTCTCTCAGCCCGGCGCTCCCTCTCTCCACTCCTCTCTCTCCTAGCCCTCTCCTTCACAGGGGGAGGCGAGGGGGACGAGGAGTCATGTCTCGTCTGTTTGTCCTGTTTATTCCTGTCTTTTTCCCGCTCAGTGTCTCTGCTCCTTTCCCTCCTAGTCTCCTGTTTGGGGGGAGGAGGAGGAGGAGGAGAAGGAGAATGGGAAGAAGAAGAGTCATGCCTGGTCCTCTGAGGAACACTCTCCTTTCCTTTATCCCTCCTTTCTCTGCTCCTTGAACGCCTCCCTTTCTCCAAATCTCTGCTCCTTGAACGCCTCCCCCTCTGATTTTCTCTGCTCCTTGAACGCCTCCCTCTCTCCCTCTCGTTTTCTCTGCTCCTCGATCGCCGTCCTTTCTCCATCTCTCTGCTTCGGGGGCTCCTTCCTCTCTCCTTCTCCTTCTCCATGCTCCTGGAACGCCTACTTTTCTCCACCTCTCTGCTCCTGGAACGCCTCCCTTTCTTCCTCTCCCTGCTCTTTTCTGACGGTGGAGGTGGTGGAGGAGAAGGGGATGAAGAGTCATGTCTCCTCTTGGAGGAGGTCTTCTCCATGTCACTCGGCCGCTCCTTTTCTCTCTCAAGATTGGGCCTCCTCTAGAAGAGGGCAGATTTGTTGAAGAACAGAATGAATCGGGTTCAATCTAGTTTGGGATACTATGAGCAACAGAAACATCCAACAGAAGGTTTTGAAGTCTTCATCCTTACCCCTTTTCCTCCCTGATGAGGTGGACTGCTCTCCTCGTATCCTCGCCTCCTTCTTTCCGGTGATCTCCCCTTCCTTCCTTCATCAGCTTTTCTTGCAGTTTGGTCCTGTTGACGTGATCTCAGTGGGGCTGGAGACTGGCTGTTGATACCCGTGACAAAAAAAGTTCAGTACATTCAAACTAGTCCAAAAATGTCTGACAGCAACAGTGTTTATAGCTCCTCCTCCTCCTCCTCCTCCTCCTCATCATCATCATCATCTTCATCATCTCATACCTGTGAGCTGAGCTGGAGGAGGAGCTTCTGTGTCGCACTGCCTTTGCTTTCGGAGGACTTGGACTCTGATTCTTCTTGCTTTTCTTCTTTGACTCCTGCTGCTTCTCGTCTGAAGAGCTGAGAGTGGATCAGAGGAGACAGAACGTTACACACAGTCCCGTTTCTACTCAGAACGTTTCTTCTAAATGTAGAACAGAAGCAGGTTTGGTGATAAAAACAATATCCAGGAAATATATTTAGCTTTTACAAGTTGTATTCACAGTATGAACTGTGCCAGAGGGAGAACAAAGCAGCAATGCTCTGCTGGTTGATTTAAAAACACCGACCTGTCGTCTTCTTCTTCTTCTTCTGACATCTCACTGAAACACAAGAGGTCCAGTCAGCAACACACTCACACGTGAAATAATGAACTATATGCTGATGATAGCGTGACGGAATACCGTTTCTTTTTCTTCTTTTTGGATTTCTTCTTCTCTCGTCGAGGAGATGGGGACTGACTCTCTGAGCTGCTGACAGACGGAACAAAAAAGAAATAAAATCTGTCAAGACCGTCTGTTCGCTGTCGGGACGCGTTCTGCTCTCGTCGCCTTCCTTCTCTCACCTGTCTCTGTTCTTGTTCTTCTTTTTCTTCTTCCGACTGCGCTTCTTGGGAGGAGAATCTGAATGATCGGAATCTTCCACCAACCTGAGAGAGCAAAGGCAGCAGACGTCGAGTCAGCGGCTGAAAGGAGGCCGAGTGATGAGTGAACGGGTCACACTCGCCGCCCAACATGACTTTAATAACATATTCTTTATATTCGCAGAATAGGACAGGCGTACAGCTGTTTCACTGTATATCGAATGTTTGCTCCTTTTCTTTGTTCCACAAACACTGTAAATGTGTACATTGTATTGAGCCCTGTTGTCCAGCGTGTTGTGTGTGTGTGTGTGTGTGTGTTCTGTCCTGCTTACGTATATTTCTGCTGCTGCTGCCTCTCCCTCTCCAGGCGCTCCTGCTCCTTCTTCTCCTTCTCTCTCTCCTTGCGGTCGGCGTGGAAGGACGAGCCGTCCACATAGTCGCTGGAGATGCCGAACGCGGCGCGAAGACGGTCGTTCTTCTGCTGGTTGGCTGCAGCCAGAGCATGAGTCTCTGTGGCCCTGAGAGGAAACCAAGCGCATGGCGGTGCATCACTGACACTGTGACCGATGCTGTGGGTACTTACTGCGGCGCGGCACGGCCTTTGTTTTTCTGTTACTTACGTTGGTCTGTCGGAGGCGACGGGAGCCGGCTCCTCCTTCTCCTGCAGCATCATACGGAAAGTGTTCACCTTCTCCTCGATTTCCTCAGCTGAATACCTGACGACCCAAACAGAGAGCAGGATTACAGGACGACATTATGTACGAGACTATTCCACACAAACAGAAAGCAACAACCTTTCACGTGTTCTCATTTCTCTGCCACTGTACCGTCTACTGGAGCTTCTTGTTATGCAGTAGGATATGGATTAATAAACCTATCTCCATAACAATAAACCAGTTGTACAATACTTATGGAAACAGTGGACCTAGGTTTAAACATTACACAACTCTATGCAGTCTGGACGTATCATTTAGAAGAACCTCCACAGACGCAGCCAGCAGTGGGTCATTTATTTCAGTGTGATTAGCCCTGAGGAAACACAGCACGCCTCACCCCTGCTCCTCCATCATGTCCTGCAGCTCGGCACACTTGACCTCCAGCTGCCTCTTGCGTTGGTGCTCCAGGATGTCGGCGTTGGGCTGTCTGTTGAGCTGGCTCTCCAGCCTCTCCCGGTCCTTCTCGTCCCGCTCGCCGCCGCGCTCGTCCCGCGGCCGCTTGACCCGCAGGCTGGACAGGTTGCGCTGCACATAGCCGTTGGTGCCGCTGCCCCGCGGAGTCGTCAGGCCAATCCCATTGTACATGGTTCTGCAGAACATGGAGATAAGGACGGGGATAGGATTTAGTTTACTTGATGTGGACAACATATACTTTTAAGCACAAGGACCAGATGCACTGTGTTTAGTGTCTGTAGCAACATACTCATTTACAACACATGTCCACAGCAGGCTACTCTAACAACGTTAAACAGTAAATAAAGAGAAAATACATTCATAAAGCTACATACACAACATACAGGTGTGACTACAGGGGCAGTAGGTGTGAGAACAAGGTTTCTCTTAAAGCCATGATTTAATACCTCATTTAAAAACAGTAGTATGATAGATTTTCATTTTGTAGACAGTTCCATAGTTTGGCTCCTACAACAGAGGAGTCTGATTGTCCAATTTAGATTTTTACATTATGCAACAAAAGGCTTCGTACTGAAAACAAAACGGATTTAAATAATTTAAAAAGAGCATTATTCAGTGTCTGTTCCCTGGGTCCCTGCTCGTTCTGTTACTGCAGGGTGGAAGTCCTCCTGTCATGACTGGTTAAGAGCAGCTAGAAAGCGGTTCATAATAGAGAGCTTTTCTGAGGCCTGCATTTGGTCATCATGTGTCTTCCTTACAGCCACAACGATATCCAACATCTTATTCTACCGTCTCCAGAATACAAAGCACACAAACTGAGAACCAGTATCCCTGTCATTACAGCTAAATTGTGTATTTTAACTTTTGGTTTTAGCAGTTAAAAGCACAAGTTTTGCCATTTTAAGCATTTTATTATACTGAGAGACTTTGTATTCTAAGATGGCTGACATAAAGTAACCAGGAGTGATTCCACATCATTGACATGGCTGTGTTTTAAGTCCTACACTGTATGAAGGTAGCTCACAATAAGAACAGAAACAGTAACGTTAGACAGTAGAACAGAAATGACTGAAACACAAAACAACCAACTTAAAATGTACAACGTGTGTCAGGTTCCTCGCAGCGTATCGTAGTTGCTTAAAAACATTATGAAACATGTGAAACATTCGGGTGGGTTTGTTTGTATCCTGTCAACTCTAAATGTACATCCATCAGCATACCTTTTGTTCAAATTAAAATTGATTTTGAGGCGCAATAACACGTGCGTCAGAATGGGCCTGTAGATTTATGATGACTAAGGCTGAGACTAAACTTATAAATAATACATGAAGACTCACTGGATGAGGATAAGACGGCTGAAACTCACTGTTCTCATTTAAGTTTGATAAGCAACACGGTGAATTTTAAAGCTACACGTTTATTAAAAAAAAGGCCCAAAACCACACTTATGCGCAGCGAACAATTCCCATCTTAAGCTAGCAAGCTAACACAAGCTAAGGTATTTGTTACGTACCAGCTGTTTTCTCCGGGAGTGGAGAGAGAGAAAACGGTGTCGGAAGGATAATCGTCGATAAATAATATCCCGTTAAAACAGACTGTGTAATAACCGTGGAAAAGTAAAAGAAATACGGCTAAACGTTAGTTAGCTATCAGCTAACTAGCTAGCTTAGTCTGATCTCGGAACCTAAAGGGAGAACGAGATGAAAACCGGATGACGTCATACGCACGTTCAAACTGCGATGCGTTCAGGTGTCGGAGGGAAAACAGTTTTTAATTTGTATTCACATTAAAAAAAAAAAGGAAGCGTTTTTAGGCTCTCTCTTAAATGGAAATGAGAAATTATTATTTTTGCTTAGTAGTGGATATTGTTACTCTCAGCATTGCCACCTCAACTACCTGTCTTGCAAATGTTGTCATATTTGTCACTATAATAATTATCATAATAATAATAATACTCATTATGTTATGTATACACATTTTAACAATAGTGATTATCATCATCAATGATGTCATCATCATTGTTGTTAAATCATTTATTATTGAAGGGAAAAAAAGGGGGAAAAAAATAATGTTTTTGTTAGTTGTTTTGTTATTGGAGCTGGACTTTGCAAACCAAAGAATCGAGAGACATCTTTAAATGTAAACGTTATTTTAAGTTCTCAGAGTAAATATTGTATTAACAAATTGTGTTTGACGACATGTTACAGTTTTTGGAGGTTTAAGAGGAGTGTAATGTATTTGAACAAAAAAATAACAACAAACAAAAAGTGCAACAAAAAAAAGTGAGTGCTATGTGAACTAAGGACAAACAGAAACAGACTTTAGTGGTTCTCAAGGCTCACCCATAGACTGTATGTAAGAAGGTTCACCTTGTTGAGAAACACGACCCCCTGTGGCCAATGAGAGAACTGCTATTAATTCTTGCTGAGAAATGTAAAGGAAGACTAAAACACAAATAATATGCTTTTACAAACACGGAACAAGAGTCAAAACGTTTTCTAAATCAGTCCAACATACCCTTAAGTTCATTTCTTTTGTTGCATTGTATTTAATTAAAATAGCAGACCAAGAATGCTTTAATAAGGTTAATTGTCTTGTCTATTCTTTACCAGCGTTGTTGTCCTTATTTTAGCTGAATGTATTGTATTCCATTAAATGTTGTGATTATTATTATTATTATTATTATTATATATGATCTATTCTTCTTCTTCTTATTATTATATCTATCATTATTATTATATATATATTATTATCTAAAGGTGGGATATTACTGCCCGTAGAGAAACATCTAACATCTAAATAAACCCTACTATATGTCCATAATGGTGCATCGAGAATGGCACACCCGACTTCCGCTTCGCATAAAGAAACTACATCTCCCAGAATGCCCGTCGGCTGATTTTGACGCAAATTCGGACATAAATACATCCTGCTTAGACTACAACCGTTAGTGACGCCGAAGCCAGTGAAGGAGGCGTGCTGTGCTGCTGCTCTGCGGGGTCGTTTTACCTGGTAAAGAACGCAACGAAGTCCACGATAGAAACAGAACCCACGGTGACGATGGCTGAAGGCGACAACAAAAGCGCGAATATGCTCGTGAGTATTAGATAACCGCATTTTTTTTCAGGGTGTGTTTTGTAACAGTAACGTTAGCATCGACTAGCTAACGTCAGCTAACGCTATGCTAGCTTTGTCAGCTAGCCAGTTAGCTTAGCTAGTTTAATACGCCATTTGGCTCCAGAAGATAGGTTCCTCTTTGTAACCGTTGCTAATGATAGCAGGTGCTAACGCAGGTTTTACAACTCCACAAATCGAGTGCTGACGTATCTAGTTGGGTGAAACGTGTGGTTGTCGTTGGCCATTTCCTTTTTTAGTGTCGTGGAGGTACAGACTGCACAGTCATATCAGTAGAATCCCGTTATCAATGCCTTGCTTATCGGCAAAGGCACCCACACCCTCCCACATGGGACATTCATTTCATTTAGAACACATTGTTACAAATCACCTGAAACCTAAGAGAAACAGATCGACGTACAGCATAATTAAACTATTGTCAAGGGTGAGAATTTAATTAAATTCAAAGACTTGAACTCATGCTTTGAATTATAAATGTTAGCACCAATGCAAACTCTTATCAAATTACCATTTCTTAATCAAGAGTGCTCGGTGAATTGGTTAACTAGAGTTGATATTGCAAAGGAATGATTTCAGATTCACAATTGCTCTAAAGAAGCTGCCGTCCTCTAGATGTTTCACTGTGATATTCTAGATTTTATTGTTAATCATCGGTCGTGTGGATGCTGGTTTTGTAACGTGTGTGTTTGTGTGTGTGTGTGTGTGTGTGTGTGTGTGTGTGTGTGTTCAGGCTCAGGAGACGGCCCAGCTGGAGGAGCAGCTGCAGGGCTGGGGTGAGGTGATCCTGGCCGGGGATCGCGTCCTTCGCTGGGAGAAGCCCTGGTTCCCTGGAGCCCTGATGGGTGCTGCCACCCTGCTCTTCATGTGAGCCCATTTCACTGCGTCACAGGGTTACACACATAGCTGTCATTGCACCCCCCACCCTCCCAAGTGAGACATATCTGTAACAAGAAGTATCTACATTAACTGAGCTGCTCTGGTTCAGAGTCTGATTCACACAGTCAAACACATTTCAAAGGTCATGTGAGCGTTCCCACATTTACAACGCCACAAGAAGTGACCATGTCGATTAGAATGATTTAAATGAGCTTATGTGTAACATTCTTTTGTCAGAGTAATGCTTGAATATTCTGTCAGTAGAATCCAGAACACTGGGCTGTTTTCTGTTTTAGCTAACCCACTGCATTCCTCTTTAATGTTACCCAAATCCTCCTCCTCTCCCTGGTTCAGTCTAATACGCATTAATTTCATTTTCTTTGCAGATGTTTATTTAAAATATTACAGCTCCAGCACACGTGTCCACGAGTCTCTTAATCATCACAAGCAGCTACATTGAAACGGGAGAATGTGAACAACGCACTGATAAAGATGCTCTTAGTTTTCATTTTAAGTGAGGCTGGTTCCTGACGCCTCTGTCTTCCTCCTCCAGGCTGATTTACTACCTGGACCCGTCGGTGCTGACTGGGCTCTCCTGCGCCGTCATGCTGCTCTGCCTAGCAGACTACCTGGTGCCCACCCTCGCACCCAGAGTCTTCGGCTCCAATAAGTGGTGAGAGCATGAAGGTCACATGGGTGGGGGAAATGAAATGGGGTTTTCCATCCATACCCAAAAATCGTGTTTATCTCCTAAATCAATTTCAGGGTCATTTTTCATGTTTTGTACTAGTTATGGAATTTGAAATTGCTTCTTTTTTTGTTTGCACTTGAATATCAACATGACATCTTCCTACACCTGATTGAATGGGACACTTGCTGGCATGTCATTCTTCTTTGTGTCTTAATTTCCATTAATGGGACATCCTGGCAGCTGTCCACTGAATACACCTGAGGGATAAATGGGCCATGAATCTGGCTTGTGCAATAGTTCATAGACGTCTCAAGATCTCCTCCTGTTTGCTTTCTTGTTGGTAGTCGGGGACTAAACCAATACTAGTGATATTAAATTGGGAGATTTTCTCGCTTGCTGATCTGAACCGAAGAGCCTCTTCACTTTTAAGGGGAAAGAGGAGTTCTAATAAGTCTGAATGTCACCTGAGTCCTGCCCTGTCCAACCGCGCCATGGAGCTTTGACATTACAGTGAGCGGCTCCTTCTCTCGTCTGTGTGTTTGATGGAGACAACCAGACACCAGCACAGGATAGAGTGACGGCCTGCAGTTGGCACAGTGTGTTGGACGTCTGTCCTCCACCGGACGCCGCCAGCGTCTCAATATATAACCCTGCATCAGCAGGCCGTGACCCGGACATTCCACAGGCTGCTGGGTCAGATTCGTACCCAACGTGCTTTTAAAGACAAATGGTTACGAGTTCTCATGTTGTCACTTTGCATTTAGAGTTTTGTGAGTGGGTTAACGGCACCAGCGTTGTGGCTTAGCTATGGAGGAAATGAAGTCGGGGGATGGGAACTAATGAGTCACACGCCTGGGTTTTAAAAGGCAGCTTTGTATTTCTAGATGTAGGCCAGGAATGAGTAGCTATTCATCTGTGGATCTGATCCAGCTTCTCTTGAGAACATGCTGTGTCGCTCCGGCTGCAGCAGAGTCAGCCAGATAGACGTGTGTCGGTGAGTCCGGTTTAACGGGGCTATCGCCGTCTGTCTGGCTCCCTGACAACAAGGACCGAAATAGGGGACGATGGCTAAGCGGAAAATAAAGGCCACTTTCCCTAGTGTCCTCGTCCAGTCGGGTCCTTCAGTGTCCCCGTAGTCTCACAGCACTGTAACGGGCACAGGACCTTTAGGCTGTGGTTCAGTCTCTAGTGAAATGGTGAAAAACGCACACAGAGTTCCAACCCTGAACTCCAAAGTAATTAATATAATTGACTAAGAATAACTTTCACATTCTTCAGTGTTTTTGCTTAAAGAGACTTTGATTGTTTAATTTTCTGTTACACGTAGTGAACAATCATTAAACCTAGGGGTTATAAAGGTTCTCGCTCTGCAGTCATCATGAATAAAGGAAGTTAAAAGTATATGCAACACGCGACAAAACCACAGTTATCTGCTGCCTCTTGATGACCAGATTAAGAGGTGTCGTCTGTGCCTTTTCGTCTGCTTTAACTGAACTAAACCTCCACCAGGATCCAGTCGGTTTAGTGTTTTTGTTCACGACCTCTCCTCCTGAACAGGACCACGGAGCAGCAGCAGCGCTTCCATGAGATCTGTGGCAACCTGGTGAAGACTCAGCGTCGCATCGTGGGCTGGTGGAAGCGTCTCTGCACCCTCAAGGAGGAGAAGCCCAAAATGGTAGAATGAACACACACACACACACACACACACACACACACACACACACACACACACACACACACACACACACACACACACACACACACACACACACACACACACACACACACACACACACACACACACACACACAGAGTGTCTCTAACTCGCTGTAGACGTCGGCCTGCAGTGCTGCTTGCTGCAGTAAATGGATCCCTCCAGTCTGTCGGTTACAGTGAGATGTTCTGTGCTCCAGATAAAATATCCTCAGCTGACTTGGCTTTGCTGCTCCACTTAGACCTCAAACTGGGTTACAGGCTGTGATAACCGGGTTCTTCCACCGTGTGCTTTAACGCCGTTGGACACACTGTTAAATCACATTGCTTTAATTCAATGGCCGCTTTGTTGGCGTCTTCAAAAAAAAATGTCTGCGTATGTTCAGCTGATTTAAAAGAAATGCATTGAGTTATGTTTCTGCACATGTGAGGCGTGGTTCTGCCCTTTGTAACCGGACCTCCCTGCTCTCCACAGTACTTTGCGTCGGTGATCAGCAGCTTGCTGGCGGTGGCCTGGATCGGACAGCAGGTGCACAACCTGTTCCTCACCTACCTGATTGGTGAGTACATTACAACGCGCAGTGACTGTACCGCAGAAGTCCTGCTGAGTCGGTGTTCTTGTTCTCTGGATCGTTACGAATGTGAACGATGGAACGACAAAGAGCTTATTTCAAAGCAGAGGTGAGGCGCTAGAATAACCTATTCCATCATAGCTAGTGAACGTTTGAGAAGGAAACAGAAAGGGTTAAATAACAATGACTGGTCCACAGATTATTATGTAATGAATGAGGCTTATCTGGAAAAGGAAGCTTTGATCACCCAAAGTCAGGAACTGCGTTTTGATCTTCTTCTTCTTCAGCTGAGTGTGGCTGCTGTGGTGCACTACACGCCTAAAACAGGAAGTCGGTTGTTTTTGTCAGCGGTTTCAAAATGTGGCTGCCGGTCATCATGCTGCGTGTGCAGGCGTTCTGAATGCGTTTAAGTCTCATGCATGTTGTAACTCTGGACTTGAGCGTGATGTGGAAAGTGTTTCTGTTCCCTCGTCACAGGAGTCCCGCCCAACAACGGGCTTCCTGGTGCTGCGTCTCAGAGCTGCAGCAGTGTAGATCAATACCTGCAGCCCCGAGGACACAGACCGCATACAATGAGCACCGTTGTTGTCTTATTAATGCCGTACCTTATCATCCTGTCAGTCTTTACCGTAGATTAAGATCAGAAAGGGGGAAAACTGCAGTGAAACTTGAAACGATCGTCTCTGGGGACAAAGCGTCCCAGCAGCAGCACAGCTGTGCCTCAGGTGAACGTCGGTTGGTGAATCGGCAGCTCTGTAAGGCTGCAGGAGCCGCTCGCCACCTACATAAGCTGAGACATGTCGACGATTCATCCCACTGTGAAACAACGAAGCTTCTTTATTTTAGTCTCGGATCAAGCTGCTCTTCTGTTGGGCCAAGGAGGTACCAAGTGGTTAGATCAACTCAATAATCGAATGTTTTAAGAAGTGAATTTACTATTTGAATCGATACTTTTGTAATTAAATCTTTAAAATTGAGACAAGCATTCAGGACACCGTTCTGTTGTTAGTGGGACTACCTGCACTGTTTGAGTTCACCGTCGGTCTAATCCGGTCAACACGATATCAGGACATGTTCCTTACCGAGCGTACTTTTCCTTAAATAAATGGCCTCGTGGTTTAAAAACCTCCCGTTTTTGTTCCTCCTTCTTGTGCAGTGAGCTTCCTGCTGCTGCTGCCGGGCCTCAACCAGCACGGCGTCATCACGAAGTACGCCTCCATGGCCAAGAGGGAGATCAACAAACTGCTCAAACAGAAGGAGAAGAAGAACGAGTAGACGGACGCGTGGAGCCGAGTCTCTGACCAGATCAAGTATGATGGAAGTGGAAGTGGAAGGAAGTTTGGAAAGGAAAAAAGGAGAGGAGAGCCAAAAACAAAAAAGAGCCTCCTGCTTCTTGGGTCTCTGCCACAGAGCGAGACGCACGTATTTTTTATTTTAATCACACATCGGATAAGTTTCATTTCTCTCTCTCGCCACCTTTTCGACATGTGGAACCTCATCATTTTTTTTTATTTGAATTTACCTGCCATACATGCATGAATCCACCACATGAAGGTTATCATAATGTTGTCACAGCACTGAAATGTTCAGACACACACACACACACACACACACACACACACACACACACACACACACACCCCCCCCCCGCCATGTGCACAGTTTAGATCTCCCTTCTGTCTCTTGGTTAGCGTGTGCTTCATTTTAAGATGTCAGTAATGCTTTTAAGCCATTCCCTCTACTTAGACAAAGTGACTACTGAGCAGTTTTTGTAGCATTACTGCATCATTTTAACCCTCATAGATTCCTCACAGTATTCTCTCTTTTTTCTTTTTTATCAGGATGGTTTTTGTCACATTAGGACAGGTCATGTACATTTATTTTTTTCCCCAGTTTTTTGCTTATTCTGCTTTGGTTGTATTTAAAATAGATAATGCTGAAACAAAACTGGACTTAAAGTTGAGCTTGTGAGGAGTTGAACTGTTTCTAGATGTAATTCTACTGCTGCTAGCTGGACTCTGGTCTATTCGCTCTTCTATCGAACCCCACAGTGAGTAACTGGTGTGTAAATAGACCCACATGTGTGTCCTTCACTATGTCCTCGTCTGTCTTATTTATGTGTTCCTTCATCCTTTCTGGTTTGTTTACTGTCTCTCAACTCATTTCATTTTTTTCTCTTTATTGGAGTTCTTTATGAAAATGAATAAAGTTTGATTTAAATGAGTTTTCACTGGCCTCTTGTTTGTTTCTTTGCTTGTTTTTAATAGCAGCTGTGTTTTCTCCTGAGTGGTCGAGAGGAAAACTTAAATTATAGAAATGTTTGCTTGTCAACCATGTTGTCACCAGAAATGAATCATTCACTTGATCTTGTGTTAAATCTAAATCCTCCATATATCTAAAATATATTCTGTTTAATATGCATGTTATCTCTCTATTGGAAGGCTTTCATTTCTTAAACATTTTCTCTGCCTCTGTTTAATGTAGTTAATAAGCACTTTTATTTGAATCCTAATAACGCTTCTGAATTTGTCTACATGTTCATCTTTTATTTTATTTTCGATTCCTTTTCAATTAAAGCACTTTAAAACTGCCTCTTGTCTGAATTGTGCCATATAAACACATTTCCCTCCTAGTTATATTATTTAGATTATAAATTATATTATCTATTGTTTGACTTACATGTCCTTACCTTAGGTAATATAATTTATAATTGAAATGTTTTGATTTACAAGAAGCCATGGGCTTCGGCGCGCCCCCCCTACGGCCGCAGGAGGAACTGCAGGACGGGACGGTGAAAGGGACTCCGGTGATCGCGGTGCTTCATCTTCATCACCCTCCTCCTCCTCCGTTCAGCTAACAACACGCCGGTAGATTGGCTTTATTCAACGTTAAAAAGGCGGTTTGTCGCTCGTCAAAATGGCGTCTAACGGTAAGAGAAACCCGTCGACGGTTGAATAACGGTGTTATCAAGGTGTGACGTGAACGTTAACCGGTGATTAGCTGGTAGCAACACGGTCAGTGGTCAGTGAGGGTTATTAGCTCACTTAGCTGCTAATCATATCTTTTTAAAGGAACGTATGTTTTCTCATTTATTTGTTTGGATACAGAGGGACTCCTCACCTGCCGGCTAGCTAACACGGACGCTGTTACCGTTATGCTAACGTTAGCTTACCGGTGTATTCAGTTAGCATTTAGCTTAACGGCTACCTAGCTATCAGCTAGCTTGTTAGCTTGTGCTACTGACCCAGAGTCAGCTGTCAGCTGGCCCGCCTCTCAGAGCTCCGAGCACCGGGTCAACTCGGTCTGCTTTATATCAGGAGGTCTAACTCATGTAGTTCATGGTCCTCTTATGGTTTATTAGATCTCGAGCGAACAAGACCAGTAAAACCATTAACAACACCTCCATGTTTATCTCCATGTTTACCTGGTTGTTCGTCATCTTATTGTATCAGTGAGTTAGAAGATGATGGTATTATTCTGATAACAGGCAATAAAACATGTCTTGTATATTGTATATGATTCAATATGTTTGTCATTAAAACGTATCTGGATTTTGAAGGTGATTCCAGTGTGAATGTTTGGTAGCTTTTAAATCAGCTCTATTAGATCTATACTGTTAAAAAATCTTTGTTTTGATATTAACACTCAATTTTGTTTATTCCATAGATTATTCTCAAACATCTGGACAGGGGTAAGTAATGTAATACTCAACCATGACTTGTTTGTATTCATGTTGTAGTTATATGTTATATATATATATATATATATATACGTATATATATATATATATATATATATATATATACGTATATATATATATATATATATACGTATATATACGTATATATATGTATATATATATATATATACGTATATATACATATATATATATATATATATATATACGTATATATACGTATATATATATATATATATATTTGTGATATTGTGCTGAACAAATATAATTCAATTCAATAGAAATGTATATCTCTTTTGGGGACATAATCAGGTCCTAAATGTGATTCAAGGCAAGAAAAGTATGAGAAGCCATGAACTTAACAAACAGTATGATGAAATGTGGTGTGTGAGCGTGTAGTTTTTTCTCACCTCTGCCAGCTATGGGTCCTATGGTGGAGGTGGAGGTGCTAACCAGGGCTATGGTCAGTCTTCTGGTCAGAGCTACAGCCAGCAGAGCTACGGAGGCTACAACCAGAGCTCAGACAGCAGCCCAGGCTCCTACAGCCAGGGAGGATACGGCAGCTATGGTCAATCAGGCCAGTCAGGTAGAGGAAGTCCTATTCTACCCCGGTTTCTACTCACACTGTGGTGTAGTTAACTTGACCTCCATGTCCTGTCTGTTCTCCCTGTAGGATACGGTTCTCCCCCCTCTAACCAGGGTGGAGGTGGTGGTGGTGGAGGAGGAGGTGGAGGTTATAATCAGTCCTACAGCCCTGGAGGTTATAACAACAGCAACCAGCCCTCCAACATGAGCTACAGCCAGCAGTCATCATCCTTCTCTGGGTACAGCCAGCAGCAGCAGCAGCAGCCTCCGTCTTTATCCTCCGCAGGGTGAGACACCGTCAGCTTCTGCTTCTGCACCTTTTATCTACCCACTTCTTCTTCTACACCTTCTATCGACCCACTTCTTCTTCTACACCTTTTATCGACCCACTTCTGCTTCTGCACCTTCTATCGACCCACTTCTTCTTCTACACCTTTTATCGACCCACTTCTTCTTCTACACCTTCTATCGACCCACTTCTGCTTCTACACCTTTTATCCATAATACATATATATATCCTTATATATATATATTTATTTTAATATCCAGCACTCATACACTTGTGCTGCTTGTAGACTGTACTTGTTTACAATTTTCAGAAACAGAACTCTCCAAATGAAAACCCTGTTGAATAAGTAATTATGTTAGAACTGTTCACAACAACTCACCGTCATTAAAGTACTGAAACATCCGGTCTGACATGTGAGTTTTCCAGGTGACAATAGTCTGATCTCTCTGTGGATCTGATGGAAACATTTTTCATCGTGAATAGAAC
This sequence comes from Cebidichthys violaceus, assembly GCF_023349555.1. Taxonomy (NCBI): domain Eukaryota; kingdom Metazoa; phylum Chordata; class Actinopteri; order Perciformes; family Stichaeidae; genus Cebidichthys; species Cebidichthys violaceus. Next base: position 754,255 of record NW_027176550.1, on the reverse strand, counting down.
TCAAATCACCGTACAGGTGTCGTCTGGTTTAACAAGCCGTCTTCGGTGGAGGAGGTTTGTAGCTTTTCAATGCGTCTCTTCTCTGGACCTCCCACAGCTATGAAGGAAACTCCCAGACCTCCTCTGGCTACAACCAGCCGCCGAGCGGTGGACCGAGTGGAGGCGGTTACGGCGGCAGTGGAGGTCAGACCGGCGGCTACGGGGGCAGCGGGGGCCACCAGCAGCCGTCCCAACACGGGGGGGGTCACTACAACCAGCCTCCGAGCTACAGCGCCCCCCCGCCTCAGAGCTACAGCCAGCAGAGCCAGTACAGTCAAGGTGGAGGTCAGAGATGAGTTTACACTCACTGTTGAAATGTTTGAGTTGTTTTATATTCAGTTGAAACAAAGTAAACTTGAACCTCAAAAGGGAACAAACTTGTACATGAAAGACTTATGATCCTCAGACCTTTTACAGGGACTATTTTTGTAGTAGAAAAGTAGTTCCAAAGAAAACGGTTTACAGTGACACCCATGGGTTATTGCTTCCAGAAAACCGTTGCTGTTGGGTTTTTTAGAAGTCATTTTTCTTCAGTCCTTTGAGCGTCTCATTAGTGTGTGAAGTGTGTGTGAAGTGCTCTCAAACTGCTATCTGGGTCCGATTGTCTCTCCTCTCTCAGGATATGGAGATGAAAGCCCACCACTGAGCGGAGGAGGAGGAGGAGGAGGAGGAGGCTACGGCACTCCTGACGGAGGCTACGGAGGTCAGGACGGCCGCGGTGGAAGGGGACGCGGGGGAGGATTTGGAGGGCGCGGTGGAGGAGGATATGATCGTGGTTTTGATCGAGGTGGCCGAGGAGGACCAAGAGGAAGAGGAGGCATGGGGTGAGTGTCTAAAAACCATCCGGTGTCCATGTTGTCAGTCCCGTGTTAGTAGGTCTACAGTGATGCACTTAAATGTTCTGTTCATGTGGACCAGAACAGAGAGCACTGGTCCACGTTGGTAGCTACATGCTAAAGCTATGAGAGGCGCATGCTGCTGTGTCCCGTCACACATGCTTCTGAGGAAAACCACTCTCAGGGATTCTGAAAGTGACACAAAGCCACCGTTAGTTTTCAGTCTGCAGAAAACCGCTGTGTTCAGAGCAGTATGTCATACATGCACCTTATTAAGTGAACACATGCATATTAAGAGCTCCTTCCTGAGGTGAACTGAGGTCAGAGACAGTCTGAGTCCTGCACTGCAACTCTGGGGAACAAAACCAGTTCTGATCCATCACCAGATGATCTCTAACATCTCCCTACTTTTTATGATTAGAAGCTGCTACTGCCTTCTGGCAGAGAGAGAGAGAGAGAGACGCCTGGTGTCCTGATGTATACGCTGACTGCGTCCTCAGTAGGCTGCTTTAGTAAACACCAGTAACGACTGATGTCACAATCAGTGAGAGCTGCACGCATGCAAACAGCAGCAGTAGAGCAGCAGTGTTCATGTTCCCAGAACAACAACGTGAGACAGATCCTTTTTTTTATCGTTTGGTATCTTTAAAACTCCAAACAGGACTTAGTGTTGGTGGCGTGGTACCGATCCGCCCCACCTCAAACCCATCATTACCTGGATGCTGTGGCAGAAATCTATAATATCAGTAAGAATATTTGCTCCTCTGTTGTGCATTTAATCGGGAAGAAGCTCTTCAGTAGTGTGAAGCAGAACCTTCAGTAGCTCGTTTAGGGTTTACTTTAAAATATCGATAAACAAAACGCACTTGTATCCTGATCCGACGCCACAGAAAGCCGTCTGGATGCAACACTTCATTCAACCAGAGAGAAAGGTTTGAAGTTTACATCTCTGGTGTGTTCGATCAGAAAACATAAACTGCTCAGAGCTCAGAACAGGACATTGTTCTAAACACGAAGGACGTGTTTGAAATGAGTTGACGTCACATCATGGAGGGGTTTGGATTTAAGCTCCTTGAACTTGTCATCCCTGTACGACACATTTTAAATGGCAACAGGAGAAATATAAAAAGCTTTTAATAGCAAACATCTGTTGAAGTGTCTCATTGTTAAAAGTTGTACAGAAAGAGATGACAACAGCTAGCTCTTTAAAGCGGAATGCACATGCTGGTGGTCTCACGGTGGTCCGGCTGTGCACGGTGCGCGGTGGTGTAGCTGCAGTCACGCCTCCAGCTCTAAGACCTGTATCTTGTTAGTGGTCCTGTGACCAGAACAGACTCTCCTCAGCCAATGGGAGGACCCCAACGCTGACCAGCCGCTGCAACAAAGAGATATAAAGGGACAACAAACGCTCCATCACTATTACAGAAAGGGTACGATCACCCTCTGACTCCAGCATTATAAACCACAGCAATACCAAACTGAACCTCTATTCAGTGTCTGCTCAGAGGACGTTCTGCTAAACACGGAGAAGGAGAACTAAACACGATGCGTGGAGGTTGAGGATGAACTCATGGTATGGTACTCATATAATAATCAGTTTAGTTAACTCTCCAAACTCTGTTTTCTATGCATTACGTTATAATAATGTAAATTATGGGTTGGAGCAAATGTATCCAAACCCAATAAAGTAGGCAGAAAGGAGACGGATCCCTTTCTGAGCGCTGTGAGGCAGAAGCTGGTCTGGTAAGTGGATGTTTGTTTTGGAGGTTGGACTTTATTTCATGTACTTGTGACCTCGTGATGTTGGTGATGAACTCATTGATGTAGAACTAGTTTCCATTCCATTGTTTGTTCTCTCACTCATCGCAGACTAGATCTGAATCTCCTCCGTCACAATATCTGGAATCCCCAACGCATCACCAGTAGGCCGATGAGCACTGATCAGCTGATCTCAATGTTTCGAAGAGTTGAAAAGGTTTTCGAGTGATCTCGGTTTAACATTTGAGAACGGCGGAACATGTAAAGTGTAAAACAGTGAACTAGCTCAGCTGGTGTCTGTTCTGTTCATAAACTAAAGTGTGAACTAAAGGTGGAGCAATAACTCTACGACACACAGCAACAGGTCATTTGATATTTTAGATATTGACTCTACGTATTTAAAGGTGCAGTGTGTAAGATCTGGCCATGTGCTCCAAACAAATACTACTACCGGGTCCATGTGATCTAAATGTAGCGGCATCAGTTATAAGAGGAGCTAACTGCTAACAGCAGGACGAGAATACGCAAACTTCAACCGGTCAAAATATCTCTGCTGTCTGATAATGTTCAGGTGTAGTTTTTGTTTATTTACTGTGACTCTCACCGGAGCGGTACCATGTGATCATTTGTTTATTGGATTAAATCCAAAATGGCAGAAACGACAGTAGCAGTAGCTCTCGTTTTTAGACGGTGGAGCAGAGGGTGCTAAAAACACAGGTTAGGTAACTGAAGGCCCGGTGAAGTCGTCTCATCATTTTGTTGTTTCTGCCACTTTGGATTTATTCCAATAAACCAACTATCGAAACGCACAGGGACGTAGTATTGACAAGCTCTTTGTCTTCGTCCTCTCATGTTGGACTGAGGACAGACTGGAGGATACAGTGACTCACTATCGGCTCTAGAGGTGGTATTACAAGACTAGCTGGTTAGCATGCTAATATCAGTAGATATCAGGTGACAAACTCCAGGTTCTGAAAAGTGAAGTCAAAGCTTCATGTGTTAAAGCTGCATTCTCTCTAGTGTCCACCAGGGGGCGACTCCTCTGGTTGTATAGAAGTCTAGTCTAAAATGACTCTACTTCTCTCTTGATTTATTCCCTCAGTAAACATTGTAAACATGAGTTTATGGTCTCAATCTCTAGTTTACAGTCTTCTTCAATACAGCATGATGTTCATTTAGTACATTATGCTCCATTTAGAGTCAAACACACCATAAAGCAGGGGATGATTTAGGGGCGGGGCTACACAGTGATTGACAGGTCTCTACCGGAGACGTATACGGCGTCTCTACGTCACTCCTCCTCAGTCCAAATATGGTCACTTCCTGTTCACTGGTTGCAAAAAAAAAACAAGATGGCGACGGCCAAAATGCTGAACTCAATGCTTCAAAACGTCCACAAACCAACGAGAGACGTCAGGACGACTACGTCCTCTTCTTATAAACGGTCTCTGTTGGGTCATTTTCTGAATGTTTTAAAGTAAAATTCTGGCCACATCTGACACATTGCACCTGATAAGTTGGCCAGTGAGCCTCGACCCGTCTGAAGCCAACACGGTGTTCTCACAAGTGTCTCGTGACAAACATGGCGTGTAATCTGTGGCCTTCCCTCCGCCCACACTAAACATCCCCATCACCTGCCTCTCTCACCTGTTACCACCACCCTCCCAACCAGCGCCCCTCTGTGTCATGCTCTGCTTTAATCAATCTTTGAATCTTCTCCTAGGCTCTTACCTTCTCTCCAGGCTGGCTTTCTGCTCTTAAGCCGTCATTTGGGGAAGTCTACAGAGAGTTAATAGTCTTCTTGTACTTGTTGGAAAGACTACTAGTTATGGAGGTCATGAGCCTCAAAGAGGTTCGTCTGAGATGTAAAAATACCCAGCAGCCACCCAGGGGTCAAAGGTGTTAAAGTTTGGGCTGGTTAATTGACACAAAACCAGGTTGTAGGATGAAATAAAATGGGTGCGTGCAAGTTACGTAAAGACTTGAACACAACACGACAAGGTCTTTAAAGCGGCCTCTTGTCCTCGAGGTGTATTCTAGAGAACCAGACTAGGTAGGGGTTGACGGGACGACTGAAGAGGGGGGGGGGGGGTTTGAGTCACAGACTAAGAGTGAAGGTTACCCACAATCCACTGAGAGAAACCGCTGTCAGCTCCAGCCTTCAATGTCCTTTCTCTCTTCCTCCTCATCAGAATGGGCGATCGTGGAGGATTCAATAAGTTTGGTGGTAAGTGACAAAAAAAAAAAAAAAGCAACACAAAAAGGTTTGTTAAGTTTGAAGAGTCAAAGCTAAAGGGAGGTCAGTACCCTCACAGCATGAGGCGGGGCTGTGGTGTCTAAAGTAATCCGAGTACATTTACACTAGACTGATTATTACATATGAAGCTTATTGAGGGTTCCATGGCAGCAGGTCAAACTTACCACTAAGTCTGTCCTGTCTCTTGCAATGAGCTCCACCAGGTGGAGTGATGCTCAGTGTTTGAGATCACAGCCGTACAGGTGAGAACCCTCAGAGCCCTTTTCCACCGCATCAGCTCTGGTTCTTGAGCCGGTTCCTCTCGGGGTTCTTAGAACCCGGCGTTTTTTCCACCTGTTCAGAGCGGAACCATTGTGTTCCACGATGTGTCGTCTTTTAGGGAGTAAACAGAAATAGCAAAAAACGAGCTTGTGTTAATGAGAACGCTGCACCTGCTTCCTCACTCGACTTCTCCATTGTTGCTTCCCAGCCTGTAGAACGTGACACGTCCTTCAGCTCAATGAAAAGCTCATTTTTTAGGTTTTAGGTTTAACTTCTCCGGTTCTGAACAGATCAGCTGCTCAAACTGGAACAGAATCAGTTGGTGGAAAAGAGGCTTTTGTGTGGATAATAATCTCAGGTACTCAGTGGTGTAAATGTCCAGCAGAGGGAGTTAAAGGGCTCACTACGTCTTCACACGTTCTTCTTCTGTGGTCTCCGCGGGGTCGGACCGCTCAGGGTGTTAGAATCGTGACCGATGGGAGTTCAGAGCTTTGGTCTCTGAGACATAAAACCTGCAGTGTTTGATGGGTTAGAGCTAAAAAAACCAACAAAAGACACGAGATCAGAAGAGCATCATCAACGCACAAACGGATGAAACACAAACGCATGTCCTGAAAGCAGCCCGACGTGTAGAAGGAAGTTCGGTTCTTTTTCCCAGAGATGAGAGTTGAACGGTATAAACTGGTTTCATTGCACAACTGTGGAACAGTTGATCGGGTACATTATGTGACTGGAATGTTTGTTGTTTCTCAACAATGTGCTAACTATCGGGAACAACCCGCCTCTGTGGTGTGAAACACACCCAGAGGCTGATAATCACCTTGTGGTTTATTTAGTGTGATTGAGTGCGACAGCTGCTCTGTAGTTTATGAAGCAGCAGGTCAACTCGTGTGGGCGGTGACGTCTGCAATACTTATGTTCGTGGCAATAACAAAAATACAATGTTTGCCAAAGGCAGCGTGTTTCATGTGTTCTACCTAGAATACATATAGCTGCATTAGTTATGTAATAATTGTGAATGTAGTTGACGTGCAGCAGGGTCCAAACTAAAGGTGCGCAGTTTCAATTATAAAAGGCAACAGTGGTGTGGATTCAAAGCTTTATTTGTAGTGAATAATAATTAGAAAAAAAAATCAATATAAACAATGTAAATTCCGTGTTTCGTGTGTGTTTTAGCTTGCTGAGCGGCTCATCCACTGTTTAAAAAGATAAACAAGTTGTGAGATTGTTGATTTGAAAAATAATTGTCCTCTACACTTCTTTAAAAATCCACAGAAATGAATGCGATGCTTTCTGAGTGGTAATCCTGCTCATGTAATGTGCGGCCGGTTCACATTAAATCACTGTGGAGTTAAGACTTGACAGTAGTCACGGTGACACAGCGTTATGATTAAAAGAGGTGCGTCACCTTTGGAGGGAAGCTTGTGTGGTGAACGGTGAGTCATCCTGAGGGCTGTCAGTTACTGAGAGACATAGTTCAGCGTAAAGAGGACTCAGTAGTGTCAGCTCTGGACAGACGTCTGGACATCTGGAGGTTCAGAGGTGTTGATGCTCTGGTGTGTTAAAGACGTCTCTACAGGTCCCACAAGGAACACTTCTGCACTGCAGTTGGTTTAAAGAAGGTGTGCGTCACTGCAGGTAACAAAGCACTCTGAAATGTCAAACACGACAAACACAGTGTTCCTACTCTCAACGTGTGTATTTACCCAGAATCCTTTGTTCAGCGAGTGAGTGAGTGAGCTGAACGGAGGTTGTGTTGGCATTGGTCCGAAGAGGGCGGTCCTATCTGAGTAGAGAGGACATGACGGGTCGTGGTTAACACATGAACAAAGAGCCGGGTGGCTCTGCATGAAGGGGCGGAGCCTCTCACGTGGATGAGTTTACCCGGTGGATCCACCAACAACCGCACCATTAAGTGTGGCGGTCACAACGGCGCTGAAAATCCACCTCAATAATGTCTGTCTGTGACTTCACATCAGCTGCCGATTGGTGTGAAACACAGACAGGATGGTAACCCGGTGCGTAGCTCATGATGACGTGCAGCTGGTAGATCACATAGTACCGAGTGAGTGAGTCCTGTAATCCTGAAACAGGAAAGACGCTTGTCTTCAAAGTATTTACTCTCTGCGCAGAGACGACTCAGTCGCCACCCAGAGTGCCTGTGTTGTGTGTGGGATGGAGAGACTGACCTGTGTGCAGTTAGAGCACATCTTTAAAGGGTCAGAGCATCAAGAGAGCAGGGGGAAGGTGTGTTTCTACTCTACACATTTCACAATAGTACCTGGAATAAAACATTGACTACAGTTCCTGATCTGTAGATCCTGTGGTTTACTATACCTCTAAGATAAACACTGTGATTGATATCCGCACTCCTTACATCAAAGGTCTATGACTGATCTATTCTAAACATCCCATAACGCTCACGACAGTTTAGGTTTACGACTAATCTAATCCAAACATTCCGCAGCGCTCCCTCTCAGATTCTTCGTTTGAAGGGAGCTGCAGCAGTCGTCCAGTAGTGAAGTCCAAGATATAATAAAGCATATAAGCGAGTCACAGAATAAGAAGTACTCGACTTAAAGGAGTTTTCTATCTCACACGTCCACAGACAGACTAGAAGCTCAACACTGCTGCTGTTCTGGAGGGAACTTAAAGAACCTCCTCAGTGTTTCTCTGCTCTATCACTTCTTCTTTTCCACATTTCATTTCTGTCTCTGTTTTCTGTCCCTCTCCAGGACCAAGAGACCCGGGACACGGACATGGAGGACCCGGCTTCAGTAAGTCTGACACATCAACAGCGGGTTTAGTTATTACAATAATAGAGTACAAATACACAGGTGTGTATAGTACTGACGCTTAAAGATAGAGTCGGTGATCTGAAGAGTTCGTTGGATTAAAAAAACAAAAGATGCGACATAAGAACACAGCTCAGTGTCCTTATTATTAAATCACGGAGCAGCTTTCGCTACAAAAGTTTCTAAATTTAGTGAGAAACTCTCCAAGTCTTCATCACCTCTAGAGACACGCCCCCAAATGATCATCATGGACGTAAACAAACAACATGGCTGCTGTTAGAATGTTAGAACTCACAGCTGGTAAGATAGAAGATACAGTTGTGGTCAAAAGTTTCCATACACTTGTAAAGAACATAATGTCATGGCTCTCTTGAGTTTCCAGTTATTTCTACAACTCTGATTTTTCTCTGATAGAGTGATTGGAACAGATACTTCTTTGTCACAAAAAACATTCATGAAGTTTGGTTCTTTCATGTCTTTATTATGGGTTAACAGAAAAAGTGATCAAATCTGCTGGGTCAAAAATATACATACAGCAGTGCTAATATTTGGTCACATGTCCCTTGGCCATTTTCACTTCAATTAGGCTCTTTTGGTAGCCATCCACAAGCTTCTGGCAAGCTTCTCGTTGAATCTTTGACCACTCCTCTTGACAGAATTGGTGCAGTTCAGTTAAATTTGATGGCTTTCTGACATGGACTTGTTTCTTCAGCATTGTCCACATGTTCTCAATGGGATTTAAGTCAGGACTTTGGGAAGGCCATTCTAAAACCCTAATTCTAGCCTGATTTAGCCATTCCATTACCACTTTTGATGTGCGTTTGGGGTCATTGTCCTGTTGGAACACCCAACTGCGCCCAAGACCCAACCTTCGGGCTGATGATTTTAGGTTATCTTGAAGAATTTGAAGGTAATCCTCCTTCTTCATTATCCCATTTACTCTCTGTAAAGCACCAGTTCCATTGGCAGCAAAACAGCCCCACAGCATAATACTACCACCACCGTGCTTGACGGTAGGCATGGTGTTCTTGGGGTTAAAGGCCTCACCTTTTCTCCTCCAAACATATTGCTGGGCATTGTGGCCAAACAGCTCGATTTTTGTTTCGTCTGACCACAGAACTTTCCTCCAGAAGGTCTTATCTTTGTCCACGTGATCAGCAGCAAACTTCAGTCGAGCCTTAAGGTGCCGCTTTTGGAGCGAGGGCTTCCTTCTTGCACGGCAGCCTCTCAGTCCATGGAGATGCAAAACACGCTTGACTGTGGACACTGACACCTGTGTTCCAGCAGCTTCTAATTCTTGGCAGATCTGCTTTTTGGTGGTTCTCGGTTGACTCTTCACCCTCCTGACCAATTTTCTCTCAGCAGCAGGTGATAGCTTGCGTTTTCTTCCTGATCGTGGCAGTGACAAAACAGTGCCATGCACTTTATACTTACAAACAATTGTTTGCACTGTTGCTCTTGGGACCTGCAGCTGCTTTGAAATGGCTCCAAGTGACTTTCCTGACTTGTTCAAGTCAATGATTCGCTTTTTCAGATCCATGCTGAGCTCCTTTGACTTTCCCATTGTAGCGTTTGTGTGCGTTTGTATCCAATGAGCCCTATTTAAATGGCCTCAGAGAAGTCACCAGCTGTAGTCACTCATAATCACTCACAAGAAGTTAAGAGGCCATGCTATGAAGCTCATTTCATTGACACAACTTTCTAAGTCACCAGAATTGCTAATTCATGTTGCTGTATGTATATTTTTGACCCAGCAGATTTTGTCACTTTTTCTGTTAACCCATAATAAAGTTATGAAAGAACCAAACTTCATGAATGTTTTTTGTGACAAAGAAGTATCTGTTCCAATCACTCTATCAGAGAAAAATCAGAGTTGTAGAAATAACTGGAAACTCAAGAGAGCCATGACATTATGTTCTTTACAAGTGAATGTCAACTTTTGACCACAACTGTATGTAAAGACTCTAGTGGGGAGAAATGATGGTAGACAGCCAGGCAGGTAGACATGCAGCAGGTAGACAGACAGGTAGACATGCAGGTAGACAGACAGATAGACAGACAGGTAGACAGACAGGTTGACATGCAGGTAGACAGACAGGTAGGCATGCAGGTAGACAGACAGGTAGACCGACAGGTAGACATGCAGGTAGACAGACAGGTAGACCGACAGGTAGACAGACAGGTAGACAGACAGGTTGACATGCAGGTAGACAGACAGGTAGACATGCAGGTAGACATGCATGCAGGTAGACAGGCAGGTAGACAGACAGGTGGTCCGTCCAATCATTACATGCGGGCTGAATAAAATGATTAGACGGGTTGATTACAGTCAGATGGCCACAGATATATTTTAGTATTTCATTTATGGATTGTTGTCAGAATCAAACAATTTCAACAAAGAAGCTAAATAAACTGTGACATTAGTGGTTGTTATTAAACAACTTATTACTAACTTTTTACTCATAACCTAACCGATAATAACAAAGAACATTGAGTAATAACATATATAAAATAGAGTAAATAGATAAATACATCCATGGTTTTATTGACTATCTGTTACCTCTTTAATGAAAGTAATCTTGATAAATGATTTGATGATTTGATTTAGGTATTTATGCTCATTGATCTCTTCGTCTGGCAACCATTGAGAAGCTGAAGAGACGCATCATGTTGTATTTTCTCCGTTCATTGATTGTTGGCTTCTCGTGGTTCTCTCTGCTGCCACAGTGCAGGACCAGGACAACGCTGACAACAACACCATCTTCGTCCAAGGCCTGGGAGACGACTACACCGTGGAGTCGGTGGCCGACTTCTTTAAGCAGATCGGGATCATTAAGGTGCAGCAGACTGCGATTAATGTCTCGTCAGATTGCAGCTCAATTATTTACAAATGCAGGTCTTTAAATTCAGATGAACATCCAGGACAGTGTGAGACTGATCAGATTCAACTGGTATACAAACTAATATTCATGTTTTGTGTCTCTTGTCATGTGACCTGCGTTGATCCTCTCAGATCAACAAGAAGACCGGCCTGCCGATGATCAACCTGTACACGGACAGGGAGACGGGGAAGCTGAAGGGGGAGGCCACGGTGTCCTTCGACGACCCCCCCTCGGCCAAGGCCGCCATCGACTGGTTTGATGGTGCGTTCATGGTCTTCATCCACTCTTAATGTCAGTGTAAGGTTCTCTCATCAACCAGAGTTCAGAGGAACATACTGAGCTGCATACAGTCTAAATGGGTTTCCTTCTCAGGTAAAGACTTCAGTGGAAATCCCATCAAGGTGTCTTTCGCCACCCGCAGAGCCGACTTTGGAGGCCGAGGTGGAATGAGGGGCGGCCGAGGACGAGGAGGTGAGAAGTTCTCTGAACTTGAAGGTTGGTATTGTTTGGTTTTTTTTATTGAGAAGTTCTGTTTTATTTGAGGATAAACTGAGATTGAAACTGTCTCAGCACAACGTCCACTTTGTAGCTTTCAGCCGCGTCACATGATCTTCTTCAGCCGATGAAGATGAACTGTAAATGTTCAAGTTTTTGTTTGGTTTAAACTTCCCTCGTTACACAACCAGCGGCTTCATCGCCGGCCCTTCCTGTGAACAGAACGCCTGACTGGTTCTGTTTGCTGCTCCGTGTAGGTCCGATGGGTCGCGGTGGATTCGGAGGGGGTCGAGGTGGAGGTTTCCCAGGAGGCAATGGAGGCAATGGAGGAGGAGGAGGCAATGGAGGAGGAGGACAACAGAGAGCCGGAGACTGGAAGTGTTCAAACCCGTAAGTTTAAAGTCATTTATCTCTTCTAGAAACATGTTTATACATCATTATATTACTATACTACATGTATTTAGTGTGTAGTAGAAACTGTGTTGTGTTCAAACGTTGTACTAATACTTAGAAACAGAACACATGTAAAGATCATTTTGTAGCTAAAACTATGAAGATGATTTTTAGTTTTGTGGTTATTTCATCTTTTCTCTCCAGTAACTGTGGGAACCTGAACTTCTCGTGGCGTAACGAGTGTAACCAGTGCAAGGCCCCGAAGCCTGAGGACGCTGGTGGGATGTCCCCCATGGAACGAGGTTGGGCTCCATGTTCTAGTCTGTGAACTCAAGGAACAGGTTTCTGTGTTAAAGTCCAGTTTGTAGACTTCTGGAGGATCCATGAGTCACCATGTTTCCATCATCACCTGACGCTGAGAGCCATTGTGATTATGGGGGGATTAGAATGAGTCCTTCATATGTACATAGAGAGCGGGAGGCGGAGTCCGCCACGGTGCTACGGCAACCCAGAAGGGACAAACAGAACACTGGCTCTAGAGAGTCTGTCTTTATGTTCTCTGAAGGCACCGTAGTCCTCTACCCGCTGGTGGAACTGCAGTAACGTGAGCCACAGAGTGTAAAACCGTGGAACCGCCAGCTGAAGTATTTATATACGGTCATTTAGCAGACGGCCCAAAGCGGCTTACGGTTCAGTATCTCTCTACACACCGTAGACGCAGTTACGGGAGCAATATTGGGGTTAAGTGTCTTGCTCAAGGACACATTGACATGAGACTAGCAGAGCAGGAGCCGGGGGATTGAACCGCCGACCCTCTGATTGAAAGGCGGCCCTGCTCTCCACTTACCTACTGTCACCCACTGCCACCCTCAGGTCTCCCCTCCCTCTTTATGGTCTCCCCTCCCTCAGGGTCTCCCCTCCTTCATGGTCTCCCCTCCCTCAGGGTCTCCCCTCCCTCAGGGTCTCCCCTCCCTCCTTATTGTCTCCCCTCCCTCAGGGTCTCCCCTCCCTCCTCATCGTCTCCCCTCCCTCAGGGTCTCCCCTCCCTCCTTATTGTCTCCCCTCCCTCAGGGTCTCCCCTCCCTCCTCATCGTCTCCCCTCCCTCAGGGTCTCCCCTCCCTCAGGGTCTCCCCTCCCTCCTCATCGTCTCCCCTCCCTCAGGGTCTCCCCTCCCTCCTTATTGTCTCCCCTCCCTCAGGGTCTCCCCTCCCTCCTCATCGTCTCCCCTCCCTCAGGGTCTCCCCTCCCTCAGGGTCTCCCCTCCCTCCTCATCGTCTCCCCTCCCTCCTTATTGTCTCCCCTCCCTCCTTATTGTCTCCCCTCCCTCAGGGTCTCCCCTCCCTCCTCATCGTCTCCCCTCCCTCAGGGTCTCCCCTCCCTCAGGGTCTCCCCTCCCTCCTTATTGTCTCCCCTCCCTCAGGGTCTCCCCTCCCTCCTCATCGTCTCCCCTCCCTCAGGGTCTCCCCTCCCTCAGGGTCTCCCCTCCCTCCTTATTGTCTCCCCTCCCTCAGGGTCTCCCCTCCCTCCTCATCGTCTCCCCTCCCTCAGGGTCTCCCCTCCCTCAGGGTCTCCCCTCCCTCCTTATTGTCTCCCCTCCCTCAGGGTCTCCCCTCCCTCAGGGTCTCCCCTCCCTCCTTATTGTCTCCCCTCCCTCAGGGTCTCCCCTCCCTCCTCATCGTCTCCCCTCCCTCAGGGCCTCCCCTCCCTCAGGGTCTCCCCTCCCTCCTCATCGTCTCCCCTCCCTCAGGGTCTCCCCTCCCTCCTCATCGTCTCCCCTCCCTCAGGGTCTCCCCTCCCTCAGTGTTTTCTGTTAACTACCTTCCTGTTCTGCTGTCAGGAGGTTTCGGAGGAGGCGAGCGCAGAGGGGGTTTCGACCGAGGCGGCTTCAGAGGCCGAGGAGGTGACCGAGGAGGTGACCGAGGAGGCGACCGAGGAGGCGACCGAGGAGGCTTCAGAGGAGGCAGGGGAGGCGACCGCGGAGGATACAGTCCCGGAAAGATGGACGCAAGGTCAGATTCACCCAAACACACAGAACCTTTTCATTTAGTGGTTATTAGATTTTATAGAAACACAAATAATAATTATTAACTATTATTCCATTTGGATTATCTGAATCAGGTCTAATCCCTAATGGAAGACTTTTTAATATATATTTGTATTATTACGTCCTTTAGTATTTGTTTCTTGTGGCCCTGAGAATAGTATGTATTTATGTAAGATGTGACATGAAGGTCTGAATAAGTTCCCGTGTTTGTTCTGAATGTCATTTGTTTTAGTCACTGTTCAAACACATACACACACACACACACACACACACTCACACACACACACTTGTTCAGCCCGTCCTCGTTCCTCATTGGTTGCCGGCGATCTAATGGGTGTGTGTGTGTTGGTTATTTGTTTCCAGAGGCGACCACAGACAGGAGCGGCGGGGCCGTCCCTACTAACTCACCCGGCTCACCTCCGGTGGAGACCAGCCCTCCACCTTTTGTAGAAGTCTGTTGATCCTTTTCATTCAGCCAGTAGAAAAATGTGACCGTCCCGGTTTTCTGTGTTTGCTCTCATGTGACGCCTTCACCTCCTCCTCTGATCACTGAGGTCTCATTTACACTCAAATACCATCTGATATGTTTTATCATCACTCCTCTACAACGTTACTTTTACTTTCATCTCATCAACTAGATGAACGAGTAATGAATCATTAGAATAAACCTAGAAGTCTGAGAACAAAGACGAACGCCTCCGTCAACGTTTGAACACACAGAGCAGGTTATAATACTCAGATTACACAGAGTAATGGAGGATCATAATCTTAGTTCGTCTCAGGGCTCCTGGATGTCAGCGAGCGGTCAGAGCCGTGGAAATACGATCCAAGTCATCGATAGAAACAGGAACAGGAAACAAAACCAGGAAATGTCTTTGCTCGTTCCAGTCGGTGTTTAGTCACTCGTGAGCAGCTTCATGTCAGACGTGAGGATTGTGAGCGGAGTGCATGAGGCCTCGAGTGTCAGATGTACGAAGACGTTCGCGTTGACATGTTTTTATTTATGACTGTTCTTTTGTATTGTGCATGTGCTGGTTTTCAAATGAAAGTGTTGATGAAACCAAACGACGCGTCTGTGCTTCTTGTTTTTTTATATGCAGCGTTTAACAGGAAGTTAGTTATTAAGCTTTTAAATACATCGGTGAGCTTTGTGTTCTCAAAGGTTTTCTCTCAAAACTTCTAATGTTTTTGAGTTTAAATCCTCAGAGTTCTCATAACTGTTGAAGATGATGACTGAACCAGTGACCTTGTCCAATGACCTTTTTTAACGTCGTCTTCAGCTGCTGTTCCTCTAACGGCCACAAGAGGAACATCTTCTACAAACTATATCATTTTTCTCCGCTTATAATCTCAAAGGCTATTTCTAACCCAGTGATGTGATTTTTACACAGATCCGTCCTGCTAACATATTGTGTTTGTATAAAAGCCTGAGATACATTCATGAACCAGTTCACTTTTCTGATCTCAGATTGACATCAGCTCTTTTTATTTTATTTAATTGCACTTGGAAGAGCATTTTCTTTCTTTTTCTGTGAACATAACACATAAACAACAACCTAAATGTAAATGTAACTGTAATTCTTATCAGCCTTTTTCTTTATTTTGTTTTATGGCGTTCAGAAGGAATTTGGCCCCAGAGAGCCTCCATATTATGTGACGACTAAAAGAAGAACAATAAAGCATCTTAAGGGTTCTGGTCTTCAGTTTATAAGTTCACATGAATGTGAAACTACAATAATAACAGAGAGTCCTCCCATCATTACCTCACATATAAATAGCATTCACTGAATAATAACCAGCTTCACTGATTCTAATGAACTGAAATGACATTTGTTGGTCAGTCGGTGCATGTCGGTCCCTGAACTCAGCACCCTCAGCCACCATCAACAAGCAGACTGTGGAAACCATCAGCAGCTGCAGGAACAGCAACATCACGAGGCTGTTGGTCCGTGACTGCAGGACCTGGTCCACCATCACATCCCATAGACATCTAGAACCGCTTCGTCCTGCTAAACCAGTTTGAGAGCGAACGCTAAACAAATGAATTAACGCCTGAGGCTTCGTGTTATCTGATATATTAATATCATTGTACAGTAGAGAGTAGAGTAGTGCTGCAGAAAAAGAATCAGTTATTTATATCATTGATGAATCACTTTAAGTCATTTTCTATTCTTCAAACATACTGTTTAAAAATGTCGCTTCTGACATGTTGAAGACCAAATGATCTGGAAAACTCTTCTTCACATACTAGCATATGATTATTATAAACATACTTAAATATGATTATTATAAACATACTAGAATATGAGTATTATAAACATACTAGAATATGAGTATTATAAACATACTAGAATATGATTATTGTAAACATACTAGAATATGAGTATTATAAACATACTAGAATATGATTATTGTAAACATACTAAAATATGATTATTGTAAACATACTAGAATATGAGTATTATAAACATACTAGAATATGATTATTGTAAACATACTAAAATATGATTATTGTAAACATACTAGAATATGATTATTGTAAACGTACTAGAATATGATTATTGTAAACATACTAGAATATGATTATTGTAAACATACTAAAATATGATTATTGTAAACGTACTAGAATATGATTATTGTAAACATACTCGAATATGATTATTGTAAACATACTAGAATATGATTATTGTAAACATACTAGAATATGATTATTGTAAACATACTAGAATATGATTAACATACTAGAATATGATTATTGTAAACATACTAGAATATGATTATTATAAACATACTAGAATATGATTATTATAAACATACTAGAATATGATTATTGTAAACATACTAGAATATGATTATTGTAAACATACTAGAATATGAGTATTATAAACATACTAGAATATGATTATTGTAAACGTACTAGAATATGATTATTGTAAACGTACTAGAATATGATTATTGTAAACATACTAAAATATGATTATTGTAAACGTACTAGAATATGATTATTGTAAACATACTCGAATATGATTATTGTAAACGTACTAGAATATGATTATTATAAACGTACTAGAATATGATTATTATAAACGTACTAGAATATGATTATTGTAAACGTACTAGAATATGAGTATTATAAACATACTAGAATATGATTATTGTAAACATACTAAAATATGATTATTGTAAACATACTAGAATATGAGTATTATAAACATACTAGAATATGATTATTGTAAACGTACTAGAATATGATTATTATAAACGTACTAGAATATGAGTATTATAAACATACTAGAATATGATTATTGTAAACATACTAAAATATGATTATTGTAAACATACTAGAATATGAGTATTATAAACATACTAGAATATGATTATTGTAAACGTACTAGAATATGATTATTGTAAACATACTAGAATATGAGTATTATAAACATACTAGAATATGATTATTGTAAACATACTAGAATATGAGTATTATAAACATACTAGAATATGATTATTGTAAACATACTAAAATATGATTATTGTAAACATACTAGAATATGATTATTGTAAACGTACTAGAATATGATTATTGTAAACATACTAGAATATGATTATTGTAAACATACTAAAATATGATTATTGTAAACGTACTAGAATATGATTATTGTAAACATACTCGAATATGATTATTGTAAACATACTAGAATATGATTATTGTAAACATACTAGAATATGATTATTGTAAACATACTAGAATATGATTAACATACTAGAATATGATTATTGTAAACATACTAGAATATGATTATTATAAACATACTAGAATATGATTATTATAAACATACTAGAATATGATTATTGTAAACATACTAGAATATGATTATTGTAAACATACTAGAATATGAGTATTATAAACATACTAGAATATGATTATTGTAAACGTACTAGAATATGATTATTGTAAACGTACTAGAATATGATTATTGTAAACATACTAGAATATGATTATTATAAACGTACTAGAATATGATTATTGTAAACGTACTAGAATATGATTATTGTAAACATACTAGAATATGATTATTGTAAACATACTAGAATATGATTATTGTAAACGTACTAGAATATGATTATTGTAAACATACTCGAATATGATTATTGTAAACATACTAGAATATGATTATTGTAAACATACTAGAATATGATTATTGTAAACATACTAGAATATGATTAACATACTAGAATATGATTATTGTAAACATACTAGAATATGATTATTATAAACATACTAGAATATGATTATTATAAACATACTAGAATATGATTATTGTAAACATACTAGAATATGATTATTATAAACATACTAGAATATGATTATTGTAAACCTGGTGTCAGATTGAAATGATGAAATGATTCTACTTTTATTTATTTGAGTTTTTAGCGGGATGTCAATCTGTCTTTCTGTTGGTCAGACAACCACTTGTAATATATCTCAACTCTGTGATGGATGGTTCAGTCAGGAACCATTTATTGCAACAAATAGAAATGCAGTTCGACTTGTTGCTGGTGGCTCTTATAAAGCTCCCTGGATTTAGCCGAGCAGCTACGAAGCCAAAACAGGGCGTGGGTGTACAGGAATGAGCCTGAAGCCAACTTTGAATACCATGTCAGCCATTTGCAATGCAAAATGATCTGTGAACGTGTTTAAGGTGAGGGAGGGCTGTGATTCATACATTCATGGTTCCCAGAGGATTGATCATGATCACTTTTCCTCTGCGGCGCCACCAGCAGGTTCAAAGTTGTGCTTCTACCCGAACAACTATTGGATGGATTGGTCCCCCCAGGTCGGTAGTTAAACTCCATTCTTGTCTCCGCCTCCTTCTGCATCGCTCAACCTGAACCTCACCTCACCTGATCTCTCTTTTCAGGTGCGCACCACTAGAACTAATGCAGTGACGTTTATGACTGTGTTGTTATAAACGGAACACTGGCAGATTAGTGAAAAAGAATGAAGGAAGAATGACTCTGATTACCTGCACATGTGTTTCACTCTCCTCTTTACATCAACATGACGGAATGTTGATTGTCTCTAACTGGCCGATCCAGTTTGCCTCCACTAAGTGTGTTCCAGGAAGATGAACAACAATCCCTCGAAAAATCCCCTGAACCATTACGTCAGTATAGTTCCGCTATCTGCTTCCAAAGAAAACCCAACGGCTGCACATATATGGAGATACGGGGCCTTTTAGAGGTGTTTCTTCTTTTAATGTTATTGAATGATCAACAGCACTTTAATGCCAACGTGAAACCAGGTTTAACTATTTAACCAGTTTAACTGTCAATGTTTAGGTCTGTTTGTGGCTACAAATGATTCAAACATGTCCTTTGAGCTTTTTAACACTTTTTCCTTTATATTTAAATTTAAGTTTAGCTAATCACTTCACCAATTACTTAAAGTATTTCATGCATTTATCCAAAACTTAGCTCACTAATATTTATATATTTATATAACTATGTCCTCTGGCGCTTTACAGATGAAATGCATTATTATAGTTACTATGATTATTATTATTATTATTGTTATGATAAATAATAATAATAATAATAATTATAATAATGATTTATCTGTTATTTTATTATGAACAACATGTGTTCAGGTGTATCAGCTGACTGAAGATGTGGATATATTCTATTTATTTTTCAAATTAGTCATGTTACTCTACAATACCTCCTAGTTACTGCAGAAGTATCACCTGTACAAGTACACCTGTGGTACAAGTACACCTGTGGTACAAGTACACCTGTGGTACAAGTACACCTGGTTGGGCAGCACGCCTCTGTTAGAAGGTGATTAACAGTCACTGTGTTTATTTATCAAGAACGATTACTTTAACTTCAGCCGTCTTCTGAATGGAGGACTTTGACGTGTCGCGGAGTATTTTAACATAGTGGTATTAATACTTTTATTGAGTACTTCTTCCACCACACCTACAGTTTGTCAGAAGCTCCGTTGGAGACGCTTCAAAGACTAAACCAAACACACATGACCATGAACAATAGAACATGGAAACATTCTTACTGTTTACATCGGAGTTAATAAATCCTTTGAGCCTTTTCTAAAAGCTCACCTGAGAATCGAACACACGCTTTAAGGCGTTGACAGATGTTTCTGGTTCCTCTTGTTCCAAAACATTCGGTATCTGATGAAACTGACAAAAGACTCTTTTGTTCCTGACGGTCTGGTGCAGTTTGACCAGTCGCTCAGAGGTCAATCAGCTCTAGGAACTGATCTGTGTTTATTTACTGATTTACTTCTTTACGTCTTTACTTCTTTACTTCTTTACTTCTGTACTTCTGTACTTCTGTACTTCTGTACTTCTTTACTTCCGTACTTCTGTACTTCTGTACTTCTTTACTTATTTACTTATTTATTTATTTACTTATTTACTTATTTACTTCATTAGAAACAAGATGGAGGAAATAAAAGTTGCTTAATCTAATTTGTATTATTATTATTACTATTAAACAGCAGCTACAGGAGTTATTATTATTATTATTATAAAGTTGTACTTTTACTTGTAATACTTGCACTAGATAAATAATACTTGTGTGAACAAACATCCTAAGTTCTGCTTAAAAAAATATTCAATTCACTTTTCTTTCCAATAAATTAGTGACATAACTTATTTTCAACCTCTTTCTGCTTGCTTTTTCTTTTTTCTTTTAATTTTCTCTTAAATGCAATTTCTTTCTAATTTTAACAGTTTTTTTGTTTTTTGTTTTTATGACATTTTAAACTCATTGGTTCTGTTTTCTAAACGTCTTATGTTGAACATGTTTCCAGTACGTTGAACTACTTCCTGTCTGAATGGTGCTCTATAAATAAACTTCTCTTCAAAACAGTCAGATAAAAGTAAAAAGTACAACTCTTTCCTGTGGAATGAAGAACAAGTGAAGTAGAACTAGGTGACATGAAATGGAAACTCTATGTTAGCGGTTCTTGTGTAGATTAGAGAGGCGACATGACTGATGTGGAACAGGTGAGCTGGTGGGTGTGTCTTTGGACAGGTGTGTGTGTGTGTGTGCTGGAGGTAGAGAGGAGGAGGAGGATGGAGGAAGAAGGTTATTTATGCCTCTGCAGACCTGATGATAAAGACTTTTCAGTCATGGCTCTCTACAAACTGATCTCTGTGGCCACTCTGCTGACTCTGCTGACACCAGGTAAGACCCTCCTCACCGCACACACCTGAACCAACCACGTTAGAGACCCGCTAACCGAGGAGTCAGTAAGACTATTTTAATTAATGAACAGGGATAAAAGTATCACATGTGCAAATCCTGTGTTTAACATTCTACTTTTTACAAAATAAAAGTGAAGTGAAGTGATAACAGATCATTCTGGTTTGTTCGGAGCTCGTTTCCTGTCAGTGTTTGTCAGCTTTAAAACTCTTTACATCCTCAGCTTCTCAGTGAATATGTTTTTAATATTCTGGACTTAATAATTACAAATGCGAAAACTTCATCCAATTTTCTTTAAGGTCTGCCTTAAAATAAAAGTGCTTTATTACTGAAAATCAACATCAAAAGTGTATTTTTTTGTTGCAATTTCCTCATTTATTACAGTTTTTTTAAGATGTAATGTGATTATGATGGATGATGTGGAGTTTGTGATCACATGATTTTATGAGAAGTGATCCTGATGAATGTACTGTTTACTGTACTCATTACATGGATTTAAACTAGCTTTAAGTTGCTCCACAGCTGAGATTGTTAAGTGTGCAGAAAGCCTCTTGTACTTGTACTTTGACAACTAAAGACACTAGAATTAGTGTAAATGTGAGGTTATATTAAGGACTCTGTGGTTCAGAGACCATATCATTAAAAACACATTAAACGGTCATTTGATCCTTCAAGGATCCCAAACGTTCTTCATCTTTTCAGTAGTTTGTCACTTTGTAGTTTGAAGAGTTTTTGTAACTTAAGGGATATTTGTGGTTTAAACTTCAGCAGTTTTCGGGCGTTTCTATTCAGAGGTATATGTGATCAGACTACAGTCAAAGGGGATGTTTGTCGCTGTAAAAACAGACTTCTGTCATCACTGTAGGAGGGTTTCAGGTAAACACGGAGCCACACCTCCTTTAGTCCATGATTACAAAACATTAACTGAAGAAAAGAAGAATATCTGGCTGAACAGTCGGTCATCCATCACAGGAATGCTTTATGCTGTTGATATGAAAACTCATAGTATCTGATCAGTTGATCAGCTCCACTGAAGATATTTAATTTCTCTTGATCTCCTTCATCAACAGAATGTATTTGAAATGTTTCCTCTTCCCAAAACAGAAAAGGTCACTTTAAAGTCCCCTTAACTTTAAAGGGGAAATACAGGGATTTAGTGACACGTTCACTTACTGTTGTACTTACTGATATGCATGAAGTCATCCTGTTAATTCAGTAACAGTAGTACACTAATACAACTGTAGTAATAAGAGTAGCAGCAGTAACAGTAGTACACTAATACAACTGTAGTAATAAGAGTAGCAGCAGTAACAGTAGTACACTAATACAACTGTAGTAATAAGAGTAGCAGCAGTAACAGTAATACACTAATACAACTGTAGTAATAAGAGTAGCAGCAGTAACAGTAGTACACTAATACAACTGTAGTAATAAGAGTAGCAGCAGTAACAGTAGTACACTAATACAACTGTAGTAATAAGAGTAGCAGCAGTAACAGTAGTACACTAATACAACTGTAGTAATAAGAGTAGCAGCAGTAACAGTAGTACACTAATACAACTGTAGTAATAACACTAGCAGCAGTAACAGTAGTACACTAATACAACTGTAGTAATAAGAGTAGCAGCAGTAACAGTAGTACACTAATACAACTGTAGTAATAAAAGTAGCAGCAGTAACAGTAGTACACTAATACAACTGTAGTAATAAAAGTAGCAGCAGTAACAGTAGTACACTAATACAACTGTAGTAATAAGAGTAGCAGCAGTAACAGTAGTACACTAATACAACTGTAGTAATAACACTAGCAGCAGTAACAGTAGTACACTAATACAACTGTAGTAATAACACTAGCAGCAGTAACAGTAGTACACTAATACAACTGTAGTAATAAGAGTAGCAGCTGTAACAGTAGTACACTAATACAACTGTAGTAATAACACTAGCAGCAGTAACAGTAGTACACTAATACAACTGTAGTAATAACACTAGCAGCAGTAACAGTAGTACACTAATACAACTGTAGTAATAACACTAGCAGCTGTAACAGTAGTACACTAATACAACTGCAGTAATAAGAGTAGCAGCAGTAACAGTAGTACACTAATACAACTGTAGTAATAAGAGTAGCAGCAGTAACAGTAGTACACTAATACAACTGTAGTAATAAGAGTAGCAGCAGTAACAGTAGTACAATAATACAACTGTAGTAATAAGAGTAGCAGCAGTAACAGTAGTACACTAATACAACTGTAGTAATAAGAGTAGCAGCAGTAACAGTAGTACACTAATACAACTGTAGTAATAAGAGTAGCAGCAGTAACAGTAGTACACTAATACAACTGGACTCTACCGGTACTTTCTTCTCTGCTGGTTTGTCCCCAATTAACTTTAATTTGAGTTACAACAGCAAAACATAATACCAGGTAAAAGGAGAAAAAACACACATGAAATATACAGTATACATATATATGTGTATATATAGATGAAAATCGAAAATAAATAGATAGCTATTGAATGAAATAAATGAATAATCAAATAAAAGATTTGAAAAGTAGAAAATGTCCTCTGTAGCTCTGGATGAAACGTTCTAAAAGAGTTGCATTATGGGAAATGCAGTATCCACTGTGATTTTGGGGTTTGACCCATTCTAGAGACTAAAGTCAGGATATCTCCACCTCGGCTATTTCAATCTTGAACGGTCTTTTTTTTTAATAATTCAATACAATAAATATAATAATATTTATACATTTAAGTAATATAGAAGTAATAGTAAATGGGTGACAGCAGTTTTTGAAGAATAATTATTTAAAAAGAAATGCCTCCAGCCTCCCAGTTGTGAATACTTGCTGTATTCTTTTCCTTCTATGATCATAAACTGCATAAGTTTGTATTTTTGAGTAGAAGAAGGACAAAACAAGACATTCTGAAGACGTCGCTTTGGGCTCATATAAGCTGTGATGGAATGTTTCACTATTTCAACAAACAAGTCAAACAGGATTTATTTAGAAGATAATGGGCCGAAAATAACCCTGATAATAGGAATGAACTGCTTCTTTCACTATTATCTTTGAAGTAAAGACAAAACCTTTTTACATGTTTGATCCAATTTAACATAACACTGAGTTCTGACAAATGTTCCTACAGTTTGATGACAGTGAAAACTAACTTCATCAGCGTAGTAAGCAGTAAATTACATTTAAAGCTGTTCATGAGCTTCAGGATTTCTGAGGGAAAAGATAAAAAAATAACAGCAAGCTCTTTTTTCTGTATTTGAAAATGATCATAACACTACTGTACAAATATCACCTGTCAATATATCATGAATATAAAAACAGAACTGTTGTTACAAACGTTTTTCTTTGTTTTCTATTTTTCAGAGTCTCACTCACAACTCAGCGGTAAGTCACAGTTTTATGTTTTTCCTTACTTCTGTTTTGTTCATAGTTTCATAATCGTTAGTATTTTAGATGAATTATGAAATGAGAGTAGAAACTGTTGGATTAGACCTGAGATCATCAGTCCCGTCAGGAGGCACGAAGGTGTTGCTCACTGTGTCCGTCTGTCTTCAGTGTGCGGTCAGCCTCCGCTCAACACCAGGATCGTTGGGGGCCAGGCGGCCCCTGAGGGAAGCTGGCCCTGGCAGGTCAGTCTGCATGGATCTGGGAGCCACTTCTGTGGAGGATCGCTCATCAACAGCGAATGGGTGCTGACTGCTGCTCACTGCTTCCAACCGTGAGCACCGAGACCGGAGCACATTCTGGTGTTTGTAATTTCCCCTGAAGGGCTCTGCTTTAATGCTCTGTTCTGTGTCTCTTCAGCCCCAGCACCAGCAACCTGGTTGTGTATCTGGGTCGCCAGAACCAGCAGAGCAGCAACCCCAATGAGGTGCAACGGACGGTGACACAGATCATCAATCACCCCGGCTACAGCTCCAGCACTAATGACAACGACATCAGCCTCCTGAAGCTCTCCTCACCGGTGACTTTCACCAACTACATTTCGCCCGTCTGCCTGGCGGCTCCAGGAAGCAGCTTCCACAACGGCACCGACTCCTGGATCACCGGCTGGGGCAACATTGGATCTGGAGGTGGGTCAGAGAGGTTCTCAGAGGTAGCGTGACGTCAACAACTAAGCTTTAACACATGAAACATTGACTTCACTTTAAAGAACTGGAGGTTGTCTCTTGAGGATGAATAAATAAAAGATTGCTCCGTAGTGCTGCTAGTGGTCAGAGAGTCTACAGGGTAGCTTTAAAAGTCATGTGCTGTTTATTGAACTGTATCTGTGTGTCTTTAGTGGCCCTTCCGTTCCCACAAACCCTGATGGAGGTGGAGGTGCCAATCGTGGGGAACAGACAGTGTAACTGTGACTATGGAGTGGGCCGAATCACAGACAACATGATCTGCGCCGGGCTCCGTGCTGGAGGGAGGGACTCCTGTCAGGTGATCATCTTCACTCAGGTGTTCGGGTCACATTTGACCTCCTGCAAAGGTTCCTTCTCCTGAATGTTTCTCTGCTTAAAGGGGGACTCGGGCGGTCCGCTGGTGAGCAAGCAGGCTGGAGTCTGGATCCAGGAGGGAGTCGTGAGTTTTGGATTAGGTTGCGCCTTGCCTAAATTCCCAGGAGTCTACTCCAGAGTGTCCCAGTACCAGACCTGGATCAACGCCGAGATCACCAGCAATCAGCCGGGCTACGTCACCTTCACGTCCAGCGGGACCGACAGTGACCTCAGCGTCACCTGTGCTGGTCTGCCACCACCTACAACCACCGTCCCTCCAACCACCACGGCCAGACGTGAGTCCAGACGCTAAACACTGGTTCAACTTCCTATTTTTAACTTTTAGAGACGTTTTCATACAAGATTAGCTTCAAATGTAGTTCAAGTAAAAGTACTGATTGATCATTAACTCTTGAGCCCGAGAGCCCCCCAATTGGGTAAAGTTTAGCGTACAGTGTGAATAACAATGCACTTATCACAAACGAATATAATGATGTTATACGTCAGATTAAACCTGGGCTACAAGAATATGTAAGCCGTTTTTACATGCTCTAAACACAACTCCAACAACCAACTAAAAGATTGACCAAAATATCATATTCATATTTCGCACACATTGTGAGCACACCCAGCACATTCCAGGAGCCAGCGATCACAGATACGTGTTAGCAAACAAACCGAGGCGACAGAAAGCAAGCAGACAATCCATGGATTCCATACATGTGCTTCACATTTCTCTCCACAAAAGCATCACCAAGATATGAGCCAACAAACACCAGCAACACAAATCACTTTATCGCTTATGGTCAGCAAATTCTCCTTACCTTTTGAAGATTAGAAGAAAAAAACATATCTCCCGGTATTTCAACAGCGGAATATTTTCAATGGATATCCTGTTACATGGAAAGCATTCCGAAACTTTAGCGGGGCGGTTCAGACCAGGGGTGCCGATTTGACTTTCAGCGTATCAGATTTTACGCTTCACGGTAGACAGCACCTTGTTGATTCTGATTGGCTAACAGTGCTGTCAGTCTTCTTCACGTGGGTATAGCTCAATTCTATTGGCTCTAACGCGTCGAAAGAGGTGTCAATCATTGAAATCGAACAATGGGTTGCTGAGATACAGCTCTGCGTAGTGGAGGAGGGTCTGAAGGCGAACCTGAAACTTTTCAAATTGTGCTGTGTGCCATCTTCATTTACTCTTAACCAGTAACATATATATATATATATATATATATACACCAGTATTTATCTGAACAAATCTCACAAGTGTTCCCTTTATTATAACACCACAATTATTAAAATAGACCTTGTGGTTGCAGAGATATACTCTTTTTAGTATGGGTATGCAATTTTTGAGCAGAGGCCTAAAAAATAGGGTTAGGGATGTTTTACTATTATATCTGGTGTTACTGAATGTTTACCTCTGAGATGTAGTACAGTAAAAAGTACAATATGTACCTCTGAGATGCAGCAGAACATGGAAATACTCAAGTTAAGCACAAGTACCACAAATGTGTACTTAAAGGGACAGTTGACCCCCAATCACCTGAAGTGTTTTTGATCAGTCTAGATAGTTCCAGTGTAGAGATGTCTGTCTTCTTTCCAGTAAAAATTAATAAGAAGAGAGGAACCGTAAACTTAGTAAATATGATTGTTCTTCCAGCGGTGGTCTGTGGCCGAGCCCCGATGAACTCACGTATTTTGGGGGGGAGCTCCGTGGCGACGGCGGGCGTGTGGCCGTGGATGGCGAGCCTGCAGAAGAATGGAAGTCACATGTGTGGGGGGACTCTGGTGGGCGTGGACTCCGTGTTGAGCAGCTCCAACTGCTTCTCCAGGTGAGACTCCAGGACACATGGAGGGAAGTCCTGGACAGTGTGGTTCTGTTTAACGTGAACAGGAAATGACCAGGTTGTTTTTAAACCAATCAGAATTGATTTTTAATCCCCCCCACAGCTCTCCCACGCCGTCTGAATGGACCGTTGTGCTGGGTCGGTTGAAGCAGAACGGATCCAACCCCTTTGAGGTGATGCTGAACGTGACAAATATCACCATGAGCAACCTGACTGGGTCCAATGTCGCGGTGCTGAAACTGGCATCCCGGCCCAGCCTGTCGGACTACATCCAGCCCGTCTGCATGGACGACGGTCGTACCTTCGCCGTGGGCTCCACGTGCTGGGCTGCAGGCTGGAGCTCCGGGCGAGGAGGCGGTGAGTCCAGAACCACGCTCTGCATCGCTTCACCTCTCCAGATTAAATCAGTTAGTCCGGGTTCCTGCCCGTCTGGGTTTTGATTTCAGATGTTTCATTTCTAACCGTTTCCTTGTTTATTTCCATCTTCAGAGGAACAAGTTCTGCAGGAGTTCCAGACCTCGGTGGAGAATTGTGGGAATGCGTCGTCGTCCAGTGACAGCATTTGTACCGGACTGTTCACACTGGAGCAGGTGAGAAACCAGAGTAGGAGGTTCTGAAGATAATTCTGTCTTTAAATAAAGCATCCCCTGCTTTATGGTCTGTTTGACTCTAAATGGAGCATAATGTACTAAATGAACATCATGCTGTATTGAAGAAGACTTGAAACTAGAGATTGAGACCATAAACTCATGTTTACAATGTTTACTGAGGGAATAAATCAAGAGAGAAGTTTTTTAGACTAGACTTCTATACAACCAGAGGAGTCGCCCCCTGATGGACACTAGAGAGAATGCAGCTTTAGGATACAGTACCTTCTATGTTTGGAGAGCAGCGTTTGCTGCATGTCTCTTTCCCAACGTTTCCCGTCTCTCCTCTATCAAATAAAGACATTAAAAATGCCCCAAAAAAAAAATCTCTTATGCTTTCACTTTCTTGCCAAGCTAATTGTATGTGTGTGTGTGTGTGTGTGTGTGTGTGTGTGTGTGTGTGTGTGTGTGTGTGTGTGTGTGTGTGTGTGTGTTCAGGGTGACTCTGGAGGTCCGATGATGTGTAACCTGGACGGGTCCTGGTTCCAGGCAGCAGTGTTATCATCTGAAAACGCCACCAGTCAAACACGAGCAGCATCAGTGAAGGTCTTTGACAAACTGAGCCGCTTCCAGAGCTTTCTGTCTCAGACGGTGGGCTTCTTATCTTCCGCCACCAACACCAACACCACAGCTCCCACCAGCGGGGGAGCTCCTGCTCGCTCCCCCTTCCTCTTCCTCGTCCTCCACCTCCTCGTCTTCTCCGTGTGTCTCCACCTCTTTGTGTAGAAACCTCCACCTTTTCACTTCTGTAAAGAGTTGTTTACATGATGTGACGAGCACAAATGAATGCAAACAAGCGGGAATTTGAGAGACAATTTAGCTGAAAGCTGCATGAATAATCTTGATCCTTGTGACCGGTGGTTCAACCACACATCCAGGGCAAAACAGACAAAACCGGGTCAATAACATCTTTAAGAGAAACATCCTGGTCCACTAACTTAATAATGAGAACGCTCATTCAGGATTCAGCTCCGTCGTTAAAAGAGATCATCTTTAAGGTCTTCATTTTCTTCTCTTTAAGCAGTAAATGTCACCACAGAAAACCAGTTCATTATACTGGAAATACATCAGTGGGCTCAACCACCATCAGATGACCTCATTCAGTGATTAGATAGTCACATAACATAATAATCTCACATTATTAACTCAAATCAGCCCTGGATATTAACAATGGAAACGAGAGATTTTAACTAAATTAAGATGTTTTTTTTATCACTCAAAATGTTTTATTTTAAATGTACCAGAGCAACAGGAAGGATGAGACAATTATACAAGATAATTGGATTGTGTTTCTGCATCAGACTGAGGAATTCACATTTTTGGTTTGGTGCATAACAACAGTAAACATAGTAATAAAGAATAAAAATAAAGCCAAATACTGCAGAAGTCCAGAAACATATTGTAAATAGAAATATACCATAAATAATATGTGCAATATATGCTTTTTAAATGAAAGAGCTGTAGAGTTTTGTGCAGGAATGAGATAAATATTAATGGATGGAGATATTGGTCCTGAAGATAATGTAGCGTGTTTTGGTGGAAAGGAAACATTAAAAGATGAGCTTTACTTTGAAGGACAGTAACTCTGTACTGTACACTGTATACATGAAGACAGGAATCAGCTGAAAGCTCCACTTCCTGTTTGTTCTACCAAGACATTCTGGACTGAAATGAAGAATTCCTTAAAGCTGCACTGATCAGATGTTTATTAATATAATATATGTTTCTGAAGCTACAGCAACCATAGGGGCTGCTTTTATTATTATTATTTTTAAATCAATACAATGAAGAAATGTGTGAAATTTTTGTAATATATAATTTTTACCTGTTGATGATAATTTTGTCCATTTTCAAAATAAAAGTCCCATTAATTATGGATCAAATCCTCATTTTAGGGCATAATGTCTCACATGTGCTCTAAAACAGCATTTGTCTTTTACATTAAACACTAAGATGGTACTTACTGATTAAACTGATTTACTGTCATGGAAGTCTTTTATATTTCATAGATCTGAAGAATATCTACCTCATATTATCAGGGAGCTTCTGGACCATAATGTCAGAATCTATCTGAAGCCAATCATCCACACAAACAGTATTTGCTCTAAAGAAAATACTTCAGCTGCACTATAAATGCATGATTATTTGGTTTGAACAGTAAATGATGAGTCTTGCCGTGAAACTCTCGTGTCCTTTAAATGTGAAAGCACTTAATCTGTTTTGTCTTTTTGTCACAAAAACCTGCTTTATAAATGAGGTGAGCATCCTCATTTTCCTCTTCATGCTGCGAACACGTTTTATTTCTGATGACAGACCATGAATATTGGTCTTTAATTGTCTTGGTTAATATCAATACAATTAAAAGACGTGCATATTCTTAATCACAAATCCTTATTTATTTATTTATTCTTCATATTAGTCATATTACTCTACAATACCTCCAGAAGTAAGGCACGTTTATTTGTATAGCACATTTAAACAACAAGGCAATTCAAAGTGCTTCACATAAAACCATTAAAAGCATCAAAACATAATGCAAAAGAAAAGGTGATTTAAAAACAATTAAGAACATTGATTGAAACATTAAAAACAGGAACAGTCATTAAAACAATAAAAAGATAAAAATAGAATAAAAGTTGCAATGCAGTGTAAGAAATAGAATACAGTAGTAAAATGCAGAAATGTAGGAAATTGATTAATATCCTTGAATCTGGTTCAATCAAAGGCAGGAGCAAACAGAAAAGTCTTCAGTCTGGATCTAAAGGAGCTGAGGGTCTCTGCAGACCTGCAGCTTTCTGGGACTTTGTTCCAGATATGTGGAGCAGAACAACTGAACGCCGCTTCACCATGTTTAGTTCTGACTCTGGGAACAGAAAGTAGATCGGTCCCAGACCACCTAAGGGGTCGGGATGGTTCATAAGGTAGCAGCAGATCAGAGATGTATTTGGGCCCTAAACCATTCAGTGCTTTATAAACCAACAGCAGGATCTTAAAGTCAATTCTTTTTTGGACAGAAAGCCAGTGCAAAGACCTCAGAACTGGAGTGATGTGATCCACTTTCCTGGTCTTAGTGAGGACTCGAGCTGCAGCGTTCTGATAGACTATTTACTGTAAATATACCGTTACAGTTGTCGAGTCTACTGAAGATAAATGCATGGACAACTTTTTCCAAATCCTGTTGGGTCCTGATAAGTCCTCTAATCCTTGATATATTCTTCAGGTGATAGTAGCTGATTTTGTGATTGTCTTGATGTGGCTGTTCAGGTTGAGGTCTGAATCCATAACTACACCTAGACTTCTGGGTTGGTTTGTGGTTTTTAACGTCAGTGATTGAAGCTGAGCGCTGACTTTCAATCGTTCATCCTTGATACCAAAAACAATTACTTCCGTTTTATCTTTGTTTAATTGAAGAAAGTTCTGGCACATCCAGTTTCTTGATTTGTTCAATGCATTTACCCAGCCCTTGTATGGGATTATAGTCCCCTGGTGATATAGTTATGTAGATGTGTGTGTCGTCTGCATAATTATGATAACACACTTTGTTGTTTTCCATAATCTGAGCTAGTGGAAGCATGTAAATGTTGATTAGAAGAGGCCCCAGTATTGAACCTTGGGGAACACCACATGTCATTTTAATCAGCTCTGATGTGTAATTAGCTACAGACACAAAGTATTCTCTGTCCTTCAAGTAGGATTCAAACGATATACTTAGGCTACATTCATACTACTCCATTTCAATTTGAAAACACATATGTTTTGCTACGGTTACACTGAGCGTCCACACTACGCCGGCGTTTTCGAGCACCGAAAACGGAGGACTTTAGAAACGCTCCCGAAAACGGATACGTTTGGAAACTCTGGGTAGCGTATTCGTCTGGACGGACGTAAACGCATAAGTTTAGAAAGATGACGTAGACACCCGCGATCAACAACCAGGTTAATTTAACATGGACAACTGATTACAGGCGTTGCTGACCTTGGTGTCTTTACTAGCAGCTGTTGTCCAGTTAAAGTCTGCATGTCTGCGGAGGAAACAGCTGTTATTGGAGAGATCAGTGAGATGAGAGAGAGAGAGATCAGTGAGCAGAGAGAGAGAGAGAGAGAGAGAGAGAGAGAGAGAGAGAGAGAGAGAGAGAGAGAGAGAGAGAGAGAGAGAGAGAGAGACACCCGCAGCGCTGTAACTAACGTTAAGTCTGAAAATTAAAACTTCTAAAACTTTCCACAAACTGTATCTGTTTGAGTTTATCGAAGAAGATTTTAGAGAAGATCTTAAGTATCAAACATGTACTTAAGATCATTAAAGACTACTTTATTACTCTGGTTGCTTAGTTACAAAAAATACGACAATCTACTTCCTGTTTACATCGGCGCATGCCCAGTGTACGTGAAGAGTCACGTGATATTCGTTTTCAGGCGTGTTAGTCTTGACGGAGATCATTTTGAAAATGATGGCTGAAACGCTGTGTGGACGGAGATTGTTTTCGTTTGAAAACTCTGTTTCCAAACAAAAACGGAGTAGTATGGACATGGCCTAAGACTGAAATTCTGCCATTGTCTGTGTTTAAGTGGATGTCACTGAAAACCTTAACAAGAGCAGTTTCAGTACTGTGGTGCTGTTGAAAGCCTGACTGGAAGACATCAAAACAGTTATTTACGGCCAACAAGTTGTTCAGCTGTTGAAAAACCGCTGAAGTACCACCTGTACACGTACACCTAAGATACAGGTACACCTGGGGTACAGGTACACCTGGGGTACAAGTACACGTGGGGTACAGGTACACCTAAGATACAGGTACACCTGGGGTACAAGTACACTTGGGGTACACGTACACAATCGGTATCTGATGAAACTGACAAAAGGCTCTTTTGTTCCTGAAGGTCTGGTGCAGTTTGACCAGTCGGTGAATGTTGTCAGTCGCTCAGAGGTCAATCAGCTCCAGGAACTGATCTGTGTTTATTTACTTTTTTACTTCTTTATTTATTTACTTCTTTATTTATTTGCATCTTTACTTACTTTACCAAACCGTTGGACCACTGATGTGTAAAGTAGAGACTTTAAAGCTCAAACGCTGAAAGAATCTGAAATTGGAAATCTTCAAAAGAACATCATAGTATCAAATAAAGATAAAATAAGATAGAACTTTATTAATCACCAAGGAAACTCTGGTGCCAGAGTTTCATTTAAGATTACAACAGAAGAATAACAATATATAACAATTCTATTGTTCAATATATGAACAATATAATAACAATTATGAAGTGTAAAAAATATAATAAATAATATAGATAACAATATAGAAATAAGGAAGTGATTCTAACACCAGAGCCTGATGGAAACCAAAATAGAAAAGTAACACTGAGCTTCATATTGAGAGAGATTTTGTTAAAAATATTTAAAATGTTGTGGAAATTAACGTCCACTGATTTTGATACAAACTGTTTTGGGTTTAATTTAGTCTAACTTGTATTATTATTATTATTATTATTATTATTATTATTATTATTATTATTATTATTAAACAGCAGCTAAAGGAGTTTAAATAATTACTATTATTATAAAGTTGTACTTTTACTTGTAATACTTAGTAAATAATACTTCCTGAGTTGTGCCTAAAAAAAATATTAAATTCACTTTTCTTTCCAACAAATTAGTCCTAACTTATTTTTAATCTGCTTGCTTTTTCTTGTGAAGTAGAACTAGGTGGCATGAAATGAAAACTACCTAACCGGTTCTTGTGTAGATCAGAGAGGTGACATGACTGATGTGGATCAGGTGAGCTAGTGGGCATGTCTTTATACAGGTGTGTGTGTGTGCTGGAGGTAGGGAGGAGGAGGAGGAGGAAGGAGGACGAAGGTTATTTATGCCTCTGCAGACCTGATGATAGGGACTTTTCAGTCATGGCTCTCTACAAACTGATCTCTGTGGCCACTCTGCTGACTCTGCTGACACCAGGTAAGACCCTCCTCTATAAATAAATAGGTAGATATTGAATTAAATAAATGAATAATCAAATAAAAAAATGTAAAAACAAAAAAAGTACTCTGTAGCTCTGGATGAAACGTTCTAAAAGAGTTGCATTATGGGAAATGTAGGATCCACTCTGCTTTTGGAGTTTGACCCATTCTAGAAACTAAAGTCAGGATTTCTCCACCTCGGCTATTTCAATCTTGAACGGTCTTTTTTTTAAATAATTCAACACAATAAATGTAATAATATTTATACATTTAAGTAATATAGAAGTAATAGTGAATGGGTGACAGCAGTTTTTGAAGAAGAATTATTTAAAAAGAAATGCCTCCAGCCTAGAAGATAATGGGCAGAAAATAATCCTGATAATAGGGATAAACTGCTTCTTTCACTATTATCTTTGAAGTAAAGACAAAACCTTTCTACATGTTTAATCCAATTTAACATAACACTGAGTTCTGACAACAGCAATCTCTTTTTTCTGTATTTGAAAATGATCACAACACTACTGTACAAATATCACCTGTCAATATATCACGAATATTTTCTATTTTTCAGAGTCTCACTCACAACTCAGTGGTAAGTCACAGTTTTATGTTTTTCTCTACTTCCTTTCCACCTGTCAACATGCTGATGGGACTTCTGTTGTTTTGTTCATAGTTTCATAATAATAATAACAATAATAATCTATTTTAGATGAATTATGAAATGAGAGTAGAAGCTGTTGGATTAGACCTGAGATCATCAGTCCCGTCAGGAGGCACGAAGGTGTTGCTCACTGTGTCCGTCTGTCTTCAGTGTGCGGTCGGCCTCCGCTCAACACCAGGATCGTTGGGGGCCAGGCGGCCCCTGAGGGAAGCTGGCCCTGGCAGGTCAGTCTGCATGGATCTGGGAGCCACTTCTGTGGAGGATCGCTCATCAACAGCGAATGGGTGCTGACTGCTGCTCACTGCTTCCAACCGTGAGCACCGAGACCGGAGCACATTCTGGTGTTTGTAATTTCCCCTGAAGGGCTCTGCTTTAATGCTCTGTTCTGTGTCTCTTCAGCCCCAGCACCAGCAACCTGGTTGTGTATCTGGGTCGCCAGAACCAGCAGAGCAGCAACCCCAATGAGGTGCAACGGACGGTGACACGGATCATCAATCACCCCGGCTACAACTCCAGCACTAATGACAACGACATCAGCCTCCTGAAGCTCTCCTCACCGGTGACTTTCACCAACTACATTTCGCCCGTCTGCCTGGCGGCTCCAGGAAGCAGCTTCCACAACGGCACCGACTCCTGGGTCACCGGCTGGGGCAACATTGGATCTGGAGGTGGGTCAGAGAGGTTCTCAGAGGTAGCGTGACGTTAACAACAAAAGATCATCTTTTCTTTTGTCTGGAGGAAAGTTAAAGTTTACACAAGTGTTAAGGGTCTTATCTTCATTCAAAAATTAAGAAGCCATTCATTTATATATTTGAAATTGTTTAAATCCATCTGTGCGTTCCAACAGACTGTTTAGTTTGCCAGAAATGTATTCAGTAAGTGTTGAAGCATCCCCTGCTTTATGGTCTGTTTGACTCTAAATGGAGCATAATGTACTAAATGAACATCATGCTGTATTGAAGAAGACTGTAAACTAGAGATTGAGACCATAAACTCATGTTTACAATGTTTACTGAGGGAATACATCAAGAGAGAAGTAGAGTCATTTTAGACTAGACTTCTATACAACCAGAGGAGTCGCCCCCTGGTGGACACTAGAGAGAATGCAGCTTTAACACATGAAGCATTGACTTCACTTTAAAGAACTGGAGGTTGTCTCTTGAGGATGAATAAATAAAAGATTGCTCCGTAGTGCTGCTAGTGGTCAGAGAGTCTACAGGGTAGCTTTAAAAGTCATGTGCTGTTTATTGAACTGTATCTGTGTGTCTTTAGTTGCCCTTCCGTTCCCACAAACCCTGATGGAGGTGGAGGTGCCAATTGTGGGGAACAGACAGTGTAACTGTGACCATGGAGTGGGCTCAATCACAGACAACATGATCTGCGCCGGGCTCCGTGCTGGAGGGAGGGACTCCTGTCAGGTGATCATCTTCACTCAGGTGTTCGGGTCACATTTGACCTCCTGCAAAGGTTCCTTCTCCTGAATGTTTCTCTGCTTAAAGGGGGACTCGGGCGGTCCACTGGTGAGCAAGCAGGCCGGAGTCTGGATCCAGGAGGGAGTTGTGAGTTTTGGAAGAGGTTGCGCCGAGCCTGAATTCCCAGGAGTTTACTCCAGAGTGTCCCAGTACCAGACCTGGATCAACGGTGAGATCACCAGCAATCGGCCGGGCTACGTCACCTTCACGTCCAGCGGGATCAACAGTGACCTCAGCGTCACCTGTGCTGGTCTGCCACCACCTCCAACCACCGTCCCTCCAACCGTCCCTCCAACCACCGTCCCTACAACCACCATCCCTACAACCACCGTCCCTCCAACCGTCCCTCCAACCACCGTCCCTACAACCACCGTCCCTACAACCACCGTCCCTCCAACCACCGTCCCTACAACCACCACGGCCAGACGTGAGTCCAGACACTAAACACTGGTTCAACTTTCTATTTTTAACTTTTAAAGATGTTTTCATACAAGATTAGCTTCAAATATAGTTCAAGTAAAAGTATTGATTGATCATAAACATGTTTTACTATTATATCTGGTGTTACTGAATGTTTACCTCTGAGATGTAGTACAGTAAAAAGTACAATATGTACCTGTGAGATGCAGCAGAACATGAAAATACTCAAGTTAAGTACAAGTACCACAAATGTGTACTTGAAGAGACAGTTGACCCCCAATCACCTGAAGTGTTTTTGATCAGTCTAGATAGTTCCAGTGTAGAGATGTCTGTCTTCTCTCCAGTAAAAATTAATAAGATAAGAGGAACCGTAAACTCAGTAAATATGATTGTTCTTCCAGCGGTGGTCTGTGGCCGAGCCCCGATGAACTCACGTATTTTGGGGGGGAGCTCCGTGGCGACGGCGGGCGTGTGGCCGTGGATGGCGAGCCTGCAGAAGAATGGAAGTCACATGTGTGGGGGGACTCTGGTGGGCGTGGACTCCGTGTTGAGCAGCTCCAACTGCTTCTCCAGGTGAGACTCCAGGACACATGGAGGGAAGTCCTGGACAGTGTGGTTCTGTTTAACGTGAACAGGAAATGACCAGGTTGTTTTTAAACCAATCAGAATTGATTTTTAATCCCCCCCACAGCTCTCCCACGCCGTCTGAATGGACCGTTGTGCTGGGTCGGTTGAAGCAGAACGGATCCAACCCCTTTGAGGTGATGCTGAACGTGACAAATATCACCATGAGCAACCTGACTGGGTCCAATGTCGCGGTGCTGAAACTGGCATCCCGGCCCAGCCTGTCGGACTACATCCAGCCCGTCTGCATGGACGACGGTCGTACCTTCGCCGTGGGCTCCACGTGCTGGGCTGCAGGCTGGAGCTCCGGGCGAGGAGGCGGTGAGTCCAGAACCACGCTCTGCATCGCTTCACCTCTCCAGATTAAATCAGTTAGTCCGGGTTCCTGCCCGTCTGGGTTTTGATTTCAGATGTTTCATTTCTAACCGTTTCCTTGTTTATTTCCATCTTCAGAGGAACAAGTTCTGCAGGAGTTCCAGACCTCGGTGGAGAATTGTGGGAATGCGTCGTCGTCCAGTGACAGCATTTGTACCGGACTGTTCACACTGGAGCAGGTGAGAAACCAGAGTAGGAGGTTCTGAAGATAATTCTGTCTTTATTTGATAGTGATTGTCAGGAAGGGGAGAGAGTGAGAGAAAGACGTGCATCAGAGGTCTTAAGTCGGATTAGAACCTCTGCCTCGACGGCAAGGACTCACTTTGTCTTCCAGTACCCAAACTAGCACACTATTTAGTGAGCCACGAAAATATTTAGTATGTCCCAATACATAGTATGTCAAAAATACCAGGATGTTCTTCTGCATCCAGTCACACAGCATGCTTTTCTGACCCATAATCCTTTGCGCAGCAGATATATGAGCCTAAACTGTATATATAAAAAGCGTACGTAGTCGTTGTGATGTCACACATTGATTTGTGGACTGATGTTATAAAGCAACCAGTGAACAGGAAGTGACCACATCTGGACTGAGGAGGAGTACGTCTCTGGTAGAGACCAGTCAATCACTGTGTAGCCCCGCCCCTAAAGCATCCCCTGCTTTATGGTCTGTTTGACTCTAAATGGAGCATAATGTACTAAATGAACATCATGCTGTATTGAAGAAGACTTGAAACTAGAGATTGAGACCATAAACTCATGTTTACAATGTTTACTGAGGGAATAAATCAAGAGAGAAGTAGAGTCATTTTCTCATAGACTTCTATACAACCAGAGGAGTCGCCCCCTGATGGATAGTACTGAGAATGCAGCTTTAAGACAGTTCCGTACGTTCTATGTTTGGAGAGCAGCGTTTGCTGCATGTCTCTTTCCCAACGTTTCCCGTCTCTCCTCTATCAAATAAAGACATTAAAAATGCCCCAAAAAAACCTCTTATTCTTTCACTTTCTTGCCAAGCTAATGGTGTTTGTGTGTGTGTGTGTGTGTGTGTGTGTTCAGGGTGACTCTGGAGGTCCGATGATGTGTAACCTGGACGGGTCCTGGTTCCAGGCAGCAGTGTTATCATCTGAAAATGCCACCAGTCAAACACGAGCAGCATCAGTGAAGGTCTTTGACAAACTGAGCCGCTTCCGGAGCTTTCTGTCTCAGACGGTGGGCTTCTTATCTTCCGCCACCAACACCAACACCACAGCTCCCACCAGCGGGGGAGCTCCTGCTCGCTCCTCCTTCCTCTTCCTCGTCCTCCACCTCCTCGTCTTCTCCGTGTGTCTCCACCTCTTCGTGTAGAAACCTCCACCTTTTTACTTCTGTAAAGAGTTGTTTACATGATGTGACGAGCACAAATGAATGCAAACAAGCGGGAATGGAACAATGGAAACTATAGAGTTTAACTAATTTAAACTGTTTCTTTTATCACTTAAAAACAATGAATTTTAAATGTACCAGAGCACCAGAAAAGATGAGATCATTTTACAAGATAATTGGATTGTGTTTCTGCATCAGACTTGTTTGGTGCATAACAACAGTAAACATAGCAATAAAGAATACAAATAAAACAAATACTGCAGAAGTCCAGAAACATATTGTAAACATAGAATCAAAACATACTATACATAATATGTGCAATTATGTGCTTTAAATGAAAGAGCTGTATAGTTTTGAGCAGGAATGAGAGAAATATTTATGGATGGATTGTCCTGATTCTCCTGGACTTGTCTGCGGCGTTTGACACTATGAACCACCAGATCCTCCTCTCATCCCTCGAGAGGATGGGCGTCTCAGGCTCTGCACTCTCCCTGTTTGCATCCTACCTGACGGGTCGATCCTACCAGGTGACCTGGAGGGGGGCCGTGTCGGAACCACGCATGCTGACTACGGGGGTTCCGCAAGGTTCAGTCCTGGGCCCCCTTCTCTTTTCGCTCTAAACAACATCTCTGTATTCTGTTATTCGCTCGCATGACTTCTCCTACCATTGTTATGCCGATGACACCCAGCTGGTCTTGTCATTTCCCCCCCGGTGACACCCAAGTGAAGACGCGCATCGCTGCATGTTTGGCTGACATCTGGAAGTGGATGACGACACACCACATCAAACTCAACCTGGACAAAACCGAGCTACTGTTCCTCCCGGGGAAGGGTTGCCCGCACCGGGACCTGTCCATCACCATTGATGATACCGTGGTGACGCCAACTCGGACTGCGAGGAACCTGGGTGTGACCCTGGATGACCAACTGTCATTCTCGGCAAACATTTCATCCGTTACACGCTCCTGCAGATTCCTGCTCTACAACATCAGGAGGATTTGTCCCTTCCTGACTGACGAGACGGTGCAGGTTCTCATCCAGGCTCTTGTCATCTCCCGCCTGGACTACTGCAACTTTCTACTCGCCAGAGCCCCGGCGTCGGCCATCAGACCTCTGGAGCTTGTCCAGAAAGCTGCAGCTCGCCTGGTGTTCAATCGCCCCAAGTTCTCCCACACAACTTCCTTTCTCCGTTCTCTACACTGGCTACCTGTAAGAACTCATCCAGTTTAAGACTCTGGTGCTAGAATACAGGGCAGTGAAAGGAACAGCTCCTTCCTATTTCCAGGCCATGGTCAAGCCCTACACCCCCGCCCGACCACTTCGCTCTGCTGCCTCGGGGCGATCGGTTGCCCCGTCGCTCAGAGGTCCCTGCGGCCGATCGACCCGGTCACGGCTGTTTTCTGTCCTGGCCCCACAGTGGTGGAATGAACTTCCCACTGACGTCAGGACAGCAGAGTCGCTGCCCATCTTTCGGTGCAGGCTGAAAACCCACCTCTTCAGGAAGTGCTACCCTGAGCCTTCCACTTAGCACTTATTGTATTCATACTACTTTGTTGCACTTATTGTATTCGTATTGGTTTGCTGCACTTAAAGTATTCATTTGTTTCTGCATTGTACTTTTGCTCTGCTTCATGCTCTTAGAAGCTTGTATAAACAAGGAGATGCACTTATGACTTCTGGTGACTAGTAGTTTTCTTGAATACCTATGTTGAATACACTTATTGTAAGCGTCTGCTAAATGACTGTAATGTAATGTAACGGATGGAGATAATAGTCCTGAAGATAATGTAGCGTGTTTTGGTTGAAAGGAAACATTAAAACATGAGCTTTACTTTGAAGGACAGTAACTCTGTACTGTACACTGTATACATGAAGACAGGAATCAGCTGAAAGATCCACTTCCTGTTTGTTCTACCAAGACATTCTGGACTGAAATGAAGAATTCCTTAAAGCTGCACTGATCAGATGTTTATTAATATAATATATGTTTCTGAAGCTACAGCAACCATAGGGGCTGCTTTTATTATTATTATTTTTAAATCAATAGAATGAAGAAATGTGTGAAATCTTTGTAATATATAATTTTTACCTGCTGATGATTGTTTTGTCCATTTTCAGAATAAAAATGCCATTAATTATGGATCAAATCCTCATTTTAGGGCATAATGTCTCACACTTGATCTAAAACAGCATTTGTCTTTTACATTAAACGCTAAGATGGTAATTACTGATTAAACTGATTTACTGTCATGGAAGTCTTTTATATTTCGTAGATCTGAAGAACATCTACCTCATATTATCAGGGAGCTTCTGGACCATAACGTCAAAATCTATGTTTCATTTTAAAACAGAATTTAACAAGACTTTGAAAAACAGAAGTATGAGCTGCTCACCAGGTAGAGCACACCATTACAACATGTTCAACATTTAATTCCATTAAAGTATAACTCTATAGATATTCTATATTTTATTTTAGTCAATGAATTCCATGAAAAGAACAAAAACTAACAATGAAATAATGCAATGTTTAGGTTGGTTTGAATCTGTAGTGGCTACAAATGATTCAAACATTTTCTTTGAGCTTTTTAACACTTTTTCCTTTATATTTTGAATTTGATCATTTTTTTCAAATTTAGCAAAGTATTTCACCATTTACTTAAAGTTTTGCATTTATCCATAACTTACCTCACTAGTATCTGATTTTTTGTGTCTTGTCCTCTGTCTCTACTACTGTTATAATAATTACTATTATTAATCATAATAATAGTAATTATATTAATGATTTATCTGTTATTTTATTATGAACAACATGTGTTCAGGTGTATCAGCTGACTGAAGATGTGGATATATTCTTAATCACAAATCCTTATTCATTTGTTTTTCAAATTAGTCATATTACTCTACAATACCTCCAAAAGTACCTCCAGAAGTAAGGCAAGGGAATTTTATTTGTATAGCACATTTCAACAACAAGGCAATTCAAAGTGCTTCACATAAAACCATTAAAACACAAGGCAAAAGAAAAGGAGATTTAAAAAAAATTAAAACACTAAAAAGCTAAAAATAGAATAAAAGTTGCAGTGCAGTGTAAGAAATAGAATACAGTAGTAAAATGCAGAAATTCAGGAAATGTATTAATATCCTTGAATCTGGTTCAATCAAAGGCAGCAGCAAACAGAAAAGTCTTCAGTCTGGATTTAAAGGAGCTGAGGGTCTCAGCAGACCTGCAGCTTTCTGGGACTTTGTTACAGATATGTGGAGCAGAAGAACTGAACGCTGCTTCACCGTGTTTAGTTCTGACTAAGACAACATAACACACATTAGTTGCTTCCTGGTCTCACACGTTCTCTGTACAGCCGCTCCCTCAACAATAGGAAACACCGTTGTGAGGGGAAGACGGGACTAACAGCGATATCAGGTGGACAAAACAAACAAGTGCATGAGGTGGAATGATTAACAGAAGCCGCGAAAATTATAACATTAAACAAAGCAAAATACATACCTGCAGAAGACAACATAACACACATGGGGTCACTAAGCTTGACCTCCGCAATGCATACCACCTGGTGCGGATCCGAGCAGGGGATAAGTGGAAGACGCCATTCAACACCCCCCTCGGTCACTTTGAGTACTTAGTTACTTTGGACTAACCAATGCCCCTGCAGTATTCCAGGCGTTGGTAAATGACGTACTCCGGGACTTTCCTAACCGTTTTGTGTTATTTTGGATAGTCCAGCGCCTACTGGAGAACAAACTGTTCGTGAAGGCTGAAAAATGTGAGTTCCATGTGACCTCAGTTCAGTTCCTGGGGTTCATCATCGAGAGGGGTCAAGTTAGGACGGATCCGGAAAAGATCAAGGCTGTGACTGAATGGCCGACCCCCTCCTCTCGGAAACAGCTCCAACAATTCCTGGGGTTTGCCAACTTCTACCGCCGATTCATCCGGAACAACAGCAAGGTAGCAGCCCCCCTCACCAAACTCACTTCCTCCAAGACCATGTTTGTATGGTCTCCAGAAGCCGGCCAGGCGTTCCAACTCCTCAAGGAGCGGTTCTCCTCCGCTCCCATCCTGACTCAGCTCGACGACACCCGACAGTTCTGTGTTGAAGTAGATGCCTCTGACACAGGCGTGAGGGCCATCCTGTCACAACTCGGACTCTGACTCTAAACTCCGTCCCTGCGCTAACTATTTCCGCCAGTGGAACCCGGCAGAAAGAAATTATGACGTTGGAAACCCAGAATTACTGGCAATCAAACTGGCTCTCAAG
Organism: Cebidichthys violaceus; assembly: GCF_023349555.1. Taxonomy (NCBI): domain Eukaryota; kingdom Metazoa; phylum Chordata; class Actinopteri; order Perciformes; family Stichaeidae; genus Cebidichthys; species Cebidichthys violaceus. Next base: position 711,123 of record NW_027176550.1, on the reverse strand, counting down.
GAATGGAGACACTGGCTAGAGGAGGCCGTTCATCCATTCGTGGTCTGGACAGACCTTAAGAACCAAGAGTACATTCGGACCGGCCTCTTTGTTCCCCTGTCCGTACTCTCCCAGGTGCTCCAGTGGGCGCACACCTCCCGGTTCTCCTGTCACCCTGGCGTCAGACGTACCACTACTCCGGAGGACCTTTTGGTGGAAATCGCTGGGAGCGGACACCAGAGCATTTGTCCTCGCCTGCTCAACCTGTGCCCACAATAAGACGTTACACCGACCTCCCGCCGGCTTGCTGCAACCCCTTCTGGTGCCACATCGTCCCCGGTCCCATATCGCTCTGGACTTCGTCACAAGTATATGGAATATGCCCACAGCTCCCATACCTCATCGGCTACTGGTCACACTCCATTCAAGGTCTCCCTGGGATACCAGCCGCCTCTGTTCCCCGCCCAGGAAGCGGAGATAGCCGTTCCCTCAGTTCAGCTCCACCTATGTTGCTGTAGGAGGGTGTGGAAGGAGACCCAGTCCGCTCTTCTCCGAACATCAGAACAAAATAAACGCTTGGCGGATCGCCGCTGCATCCAAAGGGTGTGCCTCTGTCAAGAATATCCCTTTAAGGACCGAATCCCGGAAGATGTCCCCCCGGTTCATCGGCCCATTTGAGATCCAGGCCATTGTCAAAGACTTCCGCAGTCCATCTGAAACTCCCCTGAGGATCGACCCGACATTCCATATGTCACAGATCAAACCAGTGTCCACCAGTGCCCTGATTTATCTGTTATTTTATTATGAACATGTGTTCAGGTGTATCAGCTAACTGAAAATGTGGATATATTCTTAATCACAAATCCTTATTTATTTATTTATTCTTCAAATTAGTCATGTTACTGTACAATACCTTTAAGTACCGCCTAGTTATGGCAGAAGTACCACCTGTACACGTACACCTGCGGTACACGTACACCTGGTTGGGAATCAAGTGAGAAGGTGATTAAACAACTTATTTTTAATCTCTTTCTGCTTGCTTTTACTTTTTCTTTTAATTTTCTCTTCAATGCAATTTCCTTCTAATTTTGTTTTTATGACATTTTAAACTCATTGGTTCTGTTTTATAAACGTCTTATGTTGAACATGTCTCCAGTACTTTGAACTACTTCCTGTCTGAATGGTGCTCTATAAATAAACTTCTCTTCAAAAGTGTTATATAAAAGTAAAAAGTACAACTCTTTCCTGTGGAATGAAGAACAAGTGAAGTAGAACTAGGTGACATGAAATGGAAACTCCACATAAGCGGTTCTTGTGTAGATCAGAGAGGTGACATGACTGATGTGGAACAGGTGAGCTGGTGGGTGGGTCTTTGGACAGGTGTGTGTGTGTGTGTGTGTGTGTGTGTGTGTGTGTGTGTGTGTGTGTGTGTGTGTGTGTGTGTGTGTGTGTGTGTGTGCTGGAGGTAGAGAGGAGGAGGAAGAAGGTTATTTATGCCTCTGCAGACCTGATGATAAAGACTTTTCAGTCATGGCTCTCTACAAACTGATCTCTGTGGCCACTCTGCTGACTCTGCTGACACCAGGTAAGACCCTCCTCACCGCACACACCTGAACCAACCACGTTAGAGACCCGCTAACCGAGAAGTCAGTAAGACTATTTTAATTAATGAACAGGGATAAAAGTATCACATGTGCAAATCCTGTGTTTAACATTCTACTTTTTACAAAATAAAAGTGAAGTGAAGTGATAACAGATCATTCTGGTTTGTTCGGAGCTCGTTTCCTGTCAGTGTTTGTCAGCTTTAAAACTAAAACCAAAGCAGCAGCTTCACTCACATGTTTTTAAGGGATTTATTCAGGACTTAATAATAAAAAATGGAAAGAAATCATTCTGTTTTCTTAAAGCTTCACCCAATTTTCTTTAAAGGTCTGCTTTAAAATAAAAGTGGTTTACTACTGAATATCTACATCAAGTGTAATTTTGTTGTTGCAATTTCTTTCCTCATTTATTACAGTTTTTTTAAGATGTAATGTGATTATGATGGATGATGTGGAGTTTGTGATCACATGATTTTATGAGAAGTGATCCTGATGAATGTACTGTTTACTGTACTCATTACATGGATTTAAACTAGCTTTAAGTTGCTCCACAGCTGAGATTGTTAAGTGTGCAGAAAGCCTCTTGTACTTGTACTTTGACAACTAAAGACACTAGAATTAGTGTAAATGTGAGGTTATATTAAGGACTCTGTGGTTCAGAGACCATATCATTAAAAACACATTAAACGGTCATTTGATCCTTCAAGGATCCCAAACGTTCTTCATCTTTTCAGTAGTTTGTCACTTTGTAGTTTGAAGAGTTTTTGTAACTTAAGGGATATTTGTGGTTTAAACTTCAGCAGTTTTCGGGCGTTTCTATTCAGAGGTATATGTGATCAGACTACAGTCAAAGGGGATGTTTGTCGCTGTAAAAACAGACTTCTGTCATCACTGTAGGAGGGTTTCAGGTAAACACGGAGCCACACCTCCTTTAGTCCATGATTTACTGAAGAAAAGAAGAATATCTGGCTGAACAGTCGGTCATCCATCACAGGAATGCTTTATGCTGTTGATATGAAAACTCATAGTATCTGACACTAGCAGTAGTAACAGTAGTACACTAATACAACTGTAGTAATAAAAGTAGCAGCAGTAACAGTAGTACACTAATACAACTGTAGTAATAACACTAGCAGCAGTAACAGTAGTACACTAATACAACTGTAGTAATAACACTAGCAGCAGTAACAGTAGTACACTAATTCAGTACTCGTAGTACAAAGTCAGGGTATTTTGTGTTGTCGTGTCTGAGTGTGAAACATTTAAACTGTCAGAGATCATTATCCGTCCGTCTCTCACAGAGAGGAATGTCCCAACTGTCTCACATTCTTCTCTGTGTCTCCGTCATCTCTCGTCTCATCACGACGTTTACACACAAAGTGACTCGCTTTTAAGAGAAGTATGTCGCCGTGTTTCCCGTCTGAGCTCAAAGAAAAGAAGAAGTGGACTTGAAGCGTGTTAACGAGCACATAGACAGATCCCTCCCAACAACGAGACGTGTGTCATCAGTCGCATGACCTGCAGCATGTCTGACTTCTTTATGCATTTGTTTAAAGTCAACATTTGAACACAGGCTGTGTTGACACAGGTGATGTCACATCAATTGATGTTTACCTATTTCCACTGAGGCGTTCATTTGACAACCGCTATGTTTTAATTATTGTTTATTATCTAACATGAAATGTAAGAAGAAGACTGTATGGGGTTACCGGTACTTTCTTCTCTGCTGGTTTGTCCCCAATTAACTTTAATTTGAGTTACAACAATAAAACATAATACCAGGTAAAAGGAGAAAAAAACACACATGACATATACAGTATATATATACTGTATATGTCATGAGTGTTTATATACCCTTAAGACATATATACCCCTAACTGCTCCCCGGGCGCCTGTCATGGGCAGCCCTCTGCTCCCTATATACAGGGATGGGTCAAATGCAGAGAAAAATGTCTATAACTATAAATATAGATGAAAAAATAAATAGATAGATATTGAATTAAATAAATGAATAATCAAATAAAAGATTTGAAAAGTAGAAAATGTCCTCTGTAGCTCTGGATGAAATGTTCTAAAAGAGTTGCATTATGGGAAATGCAGTATCCACTGTGATTTTGGGGTTTGACCCATTCTAGAGACTAAAGTCAGGATATCTCCACCTCGGCTATTTCAATCTTGAACGGTCTTTTTTTTTAATAATTCAATACAATAAATATAATAATATTTATACATTTAAGTAATATAGAAGTAATAGTAAATGGGTGACAGCAGTTTTTGAAGAATAATTATTTAAAAAGAAATGCCTCCAGCCTCCCAGTTGTGAATACTTGCTGTATTCTTTTCCTTCTATGATCATAAACTGCATAAGTTTGTATTTTTGAGTAGAAGAAGGACAAAACAAGACATTCTGAAGACGTCGCTTTGGGCTCATATAAGCTGTGATGGAATGTTTCACTATTTCAACAAACAAGTCAAACAGGATTTATTTAGAAGATAATGGGCCGAAAATAACCCTGATAATAGGAATGAACTGCTTCTTTCACTATTATCTTTGAAGTAAAGACAAAACCTTTTTACATGTTTGATCCAATTTAACATAACACTGAGTTCTGACAAATGTTCCTACAGTTTGATGACAGTGAAAACTAACTTCATCAGCGTAGTAAGCAGTAAATTACATTTAAAGCTGTTCATGAGCTTCAGGATTTCTGAGGGAAAAGATAAAAAAATAACAGCAAGCTCTTTTTTCTGTATTTGAAAATGATCATAACACTACTGTACAAATATCACCTGTCAATATATCATGAATATAAAAACAGAACTGTTGTTACAAACGTTTTTCTTTGTTTTCTATTTTTCAGAGTCTCACTCACAACTCAGTGGTAAGTCACAGTTTTATGTTTTTCTCTACTTCCTTTCCACCTGTCAACATGCTGATGGGACTTCTGTTGTTTTGTTCATAGTTTCATAATAATAATAATAATAATAATCTATTTTAGATGAATTATGAAATGAGAGTAGAAACTGTTGGATTAGACCTGAGATCATCAGTCCCGTCAGGAGGCACGAAGGTGTTGCTCACTGTGTCCGTCTGTCTTCAGTGTGCGGTCAGCCTCCGCTCAACACCAGGATCGTTGGGGGCCAGGCGGCCCCTGAGGGAAGCTGGCCCTGGCAGGTCAGTCTGCATGGATCTGGGCGCCACTTCTGTGGAGGATCGCTCATCAACAGCGAATGGGTGCTGACTGCTGCTCACTGCTTCCAACCGTGAGCACCGAGACCGGAGCACATTCTGGTGTTTTTAATTTCCCCTGAAGGGCTCTGCTTTAATGCTCTGTTCTGTGTCTCTTCAGCCCCAGCACCAGCAACCTGGTTGTGTATCTGGGTCGCCAGAACCAGCAGAGCAGCAACCCCAATGAGGTGCAACGGACGGTGACACGGATCATCAATCACCCCGGCTACAGCTCAAGGACTAATGACAACGACATCAGCCTCCTGAAGCTCTCCTCACCGGTGACTTTCACCAACTACATTTCGCCCGTCTGCCTGGCGGCTCCAGGAAGCAGCTTCCACAACGGCATCGACTCCTGGGTCACCGGCTGGGGCAACATTGGATCTGGAGGTGGGTCAGAGAGGTTCTCAGAGGTAGCGTGACATTAACAACAAAAGATCATCTTTTCTTTTGTCTGGAGGAAAGTTAAAGTTCACACAAGTGTTAAATCAGATCAGAATCAGCTTTATTGGCCATGTATGCGTACGGATACATGGCCAATCATTGGTTCCAAGGCTGGAACCGATGATCCTCTCTGCAGACCTGACAATCCGTTGTAGTCTGTTTCTGTCCTGTTTGGTGGCCGATCCAAACCACACAGTGATGGAAGAACAGAGAACAGACTGGATGATGGATGAGTAAAACAGCAGCTCCTGAGGCAGGTTTTACTTCCTGAACTGGCACAGGAAGTATAACCTCTACTGGGCCTTTTTCCTGATGGTGTTGATGTTTGGGGCCCACTTCAGGTCCTGGGAGATTGTGGATCCCAGAAACTTGAAGGTCTCCACAGCGGACACAGTGTTGTTGAGTATGGTGAGGGGGGGGGCAATGGTGGGGGCCTCCTCCTGAAGTCCACTGTCATCTCCACAGTTTTCAGCTTGGTCAGCTCCAGGTTGTTCTGACCTCACCAGAGGACCAGCTGTTCCAGCTGTTTTAAGGTCTTATCTTCACAAAACATTTAAGAAGCCATTATTTTATATATATTTTAAATTGTTTAAATCCATCTGTGCGTTCCAACAGCAATTCTACCCGACTGTTTAGTCTGCCAAAAACTGCCAGACTCTAAATGGAGCATAATGTACTAAATGAACATCATGCTGTATTGAAAAAGACTTGAAACTAGAGATTGAGACCATAAACTCATGTTTACAATGTTTACTGAGGGAATAAATCAAGACAGAAGTAGAGTCATTTTAGACTAGACTTCTATACAACCAGAGGAGTCGCCCCCTGATGGACACTAGAGAGAATGCAGCTTTAACACATGAAGCATTGACTTCACTTTAAAGAACTGGAGGTTGTCTCCTGAGGATAAATAAATAAAAGATTGCTCCGTAGTGCTGCTAGTGGTCAGAGAGTCTACAGGGTAGCTTTAAAAGTCATGTGCTGTTTATTGAACTGTATCTGTGTGTCTTTAGTGGCCCTTCCGTTCCCACAAACCCTGATGGAGGTGGAGGTGCCAATTGTGGGGAACAGACAGTGTAACTGTGACCATGGAGTGGGCCGAATCACAGACAACATGATCTGCGCCGGGCTCCGTGCTGGAGGGAGGGACTCCTGTCAGGTGATCATCTTCACTCAGGTGTTCGGGTCACATTTGACCTCCTGCAAAGGTTCCTTCTCCTGAATGTTTCTCTGCTTAAAGGGGGACTCGGGCGGTCCACTGGTGAGCAAGCAGGCCGGAGTCTGGATCCAGGAGGGAGTTGTGAGTTTTGGAAGAGGTTGCGCCGAGCCTGAATTCCCAGGAGTTTACTCCAGAGTGTCCCAGTACCAGACCTGGATCAACGGTGAGATCACCAGCAATCGGCCGGGCTACGTCACCTTCACGTCCAGCGGGATCAACAGTGACCTCAGCGTCACCTGTGCTGGTCTGCCACCACCTCCAACCACCGTCCCTCCAACCGTCCCTCCAACCACCGTCCCTACAACCACCATCCCTACAACCACCGTCCCTACAACCACCACGGCCAGACGTGAGTCCAGACACTAAACACTGGTTCAACTTTCTATTTTTAACTTTTAAAGATGTTTTCATACAAGATTAGCTTCAAATATAGTTCAAGTAAAAGTATTGATTGATCATAAACATGTTTTACTATTATATCTGGTGTTACTGAATGTTTACCTCTGAGATGTAGTACAGTAAAAAGTACAATATGTACCTGTGAGATGCAGCAGAACATGAAAATACTCAAGTTAAGTACAAGTACCACAAATGTGTACTTGAAGAGACAGTTGACCCCCAATCACCTGAAGTGTTTTTGATCAGTCTAGATAGTTCCAGTGTAGAGATGTCTGTCTTCTCTCCAGTAAAAATTAATAAGATAAGAGGAACCGTAAACTCAGTAAATATGATTGTTCTTCCAGCGGTGGTCTGTGGCCGAGCCCCGATGAACTCACGTATTTTGGGGGGGAGCTCCGTGGCGACGGCGGGCGTGTGGCCGTGGATGGCGAGCCTGCAGAAGAATGGAAGTCACATGTGTGGGGGGACTCTGGTGGGCGTGGACTCCGTGTTGAGCAGCTCCAACTGCTTCTCCAGGTGAGACTCCAGGACACATGGAGGGAAGTCCTGGACAGTGTGGTTCTGTTTAACGTGAACAGGAAATGACCAGGTTGTTTTTAAACCAATCAGAATTGATTTTTAATCCCCCCCACAGCTCTCCCACGCCGTCTGAATGGACCGTTGTGCTGGGTCGGTTGAAGCAGAACGGATCCAACCCCTTTGAGGTGATGCTGAACGTGACAAATATCACCATGAGCAACCTGACTGGGTCCAATGTCGCGGTGCTGAAACTGGCATCCCGGCCCAGCCTGTCGGACTACATCCAGCCCGTCTGCATGGACGACGGTCGTACCTTCGCCGTGGGCTCCACGTGCTGGGCTGCAGGCTGGAGCTCCGGGCGAGGAGGCGGTGAGTCCAGAACCACGCTCTGCATCGCTTCACCTCTCCAGATTAAATCAGTTAGTCCGGGTTCCTGCCCGTCTGGGTTTTGATTTCAGATGTTTCATTTCTAACCGTTTCCTTGTTTATTTCCATCTTCAGAGGAACAAGTTCTGCAGGAGTTCCAGACCTCGGTGGAGAATTGTGGGAATGCGTCGTCGTCCAGTGACAGCATTTGTACCGGACTGTTCACACTGGAGCAGGTGAGAAACCAGAGTAGGAGGTTCTGAAGATAATTCTGTCTTTATTTGATAGTGATTGTCAGGAAGGGGAGAGAGTGAGAGAAAGACGTGCATCAGAGGTCTTAAGTCGGATTAGAACCTCTGCCTCGACGGCAAGGACTCACTTTGTCTTCCAGTACCCAAACTAGCACACTATTTAGTGAGCCACGAAAATATTTAGTATGTCCCAATACATAGTATGTCAAAAATACCAGGATGTTCTTCTGCATCCAGTCACACAGCATGCTTTTCTGACCCATAATCCTTTGCGCAGCAGATATATGAGCCTAAACTGTATATATAAAAAGCGTACGTAGTCGTTGTGATGTCACACATTGATTTGTGGACTGATGTTATAAAGCAACCAGTGAACAGGAAGTGACCACATCTGGACTGAGGAGGAGTACGTCTCTGGTAGAGACCAGTCAATCACTGTGTAGCCCCGCCCCTAAAGCATCCCCTGCTTTATGGTCTGTTTGACTCTAAATGGAGCATAATGTACTAAATGAACATCATGCTGTATTGAAGAAGACTTGAAACTAGAGATTGAGACCATAAACTCATGTTTACAATGTTTACTGAGGGAATAAATCAAGAGAGAAGTAGAGTCATTTTCTCATAGACTTCTATACAACCAGAGGAGTCGCCCCCTGATGGATAGTACTGAGAATGCAGCTTTAAGACAGTTCCGTACGTTCTATGTTTGGAGAGCAGCGTTTGCTGCATGTCTCTTTCCCAACGTTTCCCGTCTCTCCTCTATCAAATAAAGACATTAAAAATGCCCCAAAAAAACCTCTTATTCTTTCACTTTCTTGCCAAGCTAATGGTGTTTGTGTGTGTGTGTGTGTGTGTGTGTGTTCAGGGTGACTCTGGAGGTCCGATGATGTGTAACCTGGACGGGTCCTGGTTCCAGGCAGCAGTGTTATCATCTGAAAATGCCACCAGTCAAACACGAGCAGCATCAGTGAAGGTCTTTGACAAACTGAGCCGCTTCCGGAGCTTTCTGTCTCAGACGGTGGGCTTCTTATCTTCCGCCACCAACACCAACACCACAGCTCCCACCAGCGGGGGAGCTCCTGCTCGCTCCTCCTTCCTCTTCCTCGTCCTCCACCTCCTCGTCTTCTCCGTGTGTCTCCACCTCTTCGTGTAGAAACCTCCACCTTTTTACTTCTGTAAAGAGTTGTTTACATGATGTGACGAGCACAAATGAATGCAAACAAGCGGGAATGGAACAATGGAAACTATAGAGTTTAACTAATTTAAACTGTTTCTTTTATCACTTAAAAACAATGAATTTCAAATGTACCAGAGCACCAGAAAAGATGAGATCATTTTACAAGATAATTGGATTGTGTTTCTGCATCAGACTTGTTTGGTGCATAACAACAGTAAACATAGCAATAAAGAATACAAATAAAACAAATACTGCAGAAGTCCAGAAACATATTGTAAACATAGAATCAAAACATACTATACATAATATGTGCAATTATGTGCTTTAAATGAAAGAGCTGTATAGTTTTGAGCAGGAATGAGAGAAATATTTATGGATGGATTGTCCTGATTCTCCTGGACTTGTCTGCGGCGTTTGACACTATGAACCACCAGATCCTCCTCTCATCCCTCGAGAGGATGGGCGTCTCAGGCTCTGCACTCTCCCTGTTTGCATCCTACCTGACGGGTCGATCCTACCAGGTGACCTGGAGGGGGGCCGTGTCGGAACCACGCATGCTGACTACGGGGGTTCCGCAAGGTTCAGTCCTGGGCCCCCTTCTCTTTTCGCTCTAAACAACATCTCTGTATTCTGTTATTCGCTCGCATGACTTCTCCTACCATTGTTATGCCGATGACACCCAGCTGGTCTTGTCATTTCCCCCCCGGTGACACCCAAGTGAAGACGCGCATCGCTGCATGTTTGGCTGACATCTGGAAGTGGATGACGACACACCACATCAAACTCAACCTGGACAAAACCGAGCTACTGTTCCTCCCGGGGAAGGGTTGCCCGCACCGGGACCTGTCCATCACCATTGATGATACCGTGGTGACGCCAACTCGGACTGCGAGGAACCTGGGTGTGACCCTGGATGACCAACTGTCATTCTCGGCAAACATTTCATCCGTTACACGCTCCTGCAGATTCCTGCTCTACAACATCAGGAGGATTTGTCCCTTCCTGACTGACGAGACGGTGCAGGTTCTCATCCAGGCTCTTGTCATCTCCCGCCTGGACTACTGCAACTTTCTACTCGCCAGAGCCCCGGCGTCGGCCATCAGACCTCTGGAGCTTGTCCAGAAAGCTGCAGCTCGCCTGGTGTTCAATCGCCCCAAGTTCTCCCACACAACTTCCTTTCTCCGTTCTCTACACTGGCTACCTGTAAGAACTCATCCAGTTTAAGACTCTGGTGCTAGAATACAGGGCAGTGAAAGGAACAGCTCCTTCCTATTTCCAGGCCATGGTCAAGCCCTACACCCCCGCCCGACCACTTCGCTCTGCTGCCTCGGGGCGATCGGTTGCCCCGTCGCTCAGAGGTCCCTGCGGCCGATCGACCCGGTCACGGCTGTTTTCTGTCCTGGCCCCACAGTGGTGGAATGAACTTCCCACTGACGTCAGGACAGCAGAGTCGCTGCCCATCTTTCGGTGCAGGCTGAAAACCCACCTCTTCAGGAAGTGCTACCCTGAGCCTTCCACTTAGCACTTATTGTATTCATACTACTTTGTTGCACTTATTGTATTCGTATTGGTTTGCTGCACTTAAAGTATTCATTTGTTTCTGCATTGTACTTTTGCTCTGCTTCATGCTCTTAGAAGCTTGTATAAACAAGGAGATGCACTTATGACTTCTGGTGACTAGTAGTTTTCTTGAATACCTATGTTGAATACACTTATTGTAAGCGTCTGCTAAATGACTGTAATGTAATGTAACGGATGGAGATAATAGTCCTGAAGATAATGTAGCGTGTTTTGGTTGAAAGGAAACATTAAAACATGAGCTTTACTTTGAAGGACAGTAACTCTGTACTGTACACTGTATACATGAAGACAGGAATCAGCTGAAAGATCCACTTCCTGTTTGTTCTACCAAGACATTCTGGACTGAAATGAAGAATTCCTTAAAGCTGCACTGATCAGATGTTTATTAATATAATATATGTTTCTGAAGCTACAGCAACCATAGGGGCTGCTTTTATTATTATTATTTTTAAATCAATAGAATGAAGAAATGTGTGAAATCTTTGTAATATATAATTTTTACCTGCTGATGATTGTTTTGTCCATTTTCAGAATAAAAATGCCATTAATTATGGATCAAATCCTCATTTTAGGGCATAATGTCTCACACTTGATCTAAAACAGCATTTGTCTTTTACATTAAACGCTAAGATGGTAATTACTGATTAAACTGATTTACTGTCATGGAAGTCTTTTATATTTCGTAGATCTGAAGAACATCTACCTCATATTATCAGGGAGCTTCTGGACCATAACGTCAAAATCTATGTTTCATTTTAAAACAGAATTTAACAAGACTTTGAAAAACAGAAGTATGAGCTGCTCACCAGGTAGAGCACACCATTACAACATGTTCAACATTTAATTCCATTAAAGTATAACTCTATAGATATTCTATATTTTATTTTAGTCAATGAATTCCATGAAAAGAACAAAAACTAACAATGAAATAATGCAATGTTTAGGTTGGTTTGAATCTGTAGTGGCTACAAATGATTCAAACATTTTCTTTGAGCTTTTTAACACTTTTTCCTTTATATTTTGAATTTGATCATTTTTTTCAAATTTAGCAAAGTATTTCACCATTTACTTAAAGTTTTGCATTTATCCATAACTTACCTCACTAGTATCTGATTTTTTGTGTCTTGTCCTCTGTCTCTACTACTGTTATAATAATTACTATTATTAATCATAATAATAGTAATTATATTAATGATTTATCTGTTATTTTATTATGAACAACATGTGTTCAGGTGTATCAGCTGACTGAAGATGTGGATATATTCTTAATCACAAATCCTTATTCATTTGTTTTTCAAATTAGTCATATTACTCTACAATACCTCCAAAAGTACCTCCAGAAGTAAGGCAAGGGAATTTTATTTGTATAGCACATTTCAACAACAAGGCAATTCAAAGTGCTTCACATAAAACCATTAAAACACAAGGCAAAAGAAAAGGAGATTTAAAAAAAATTAAAACACTAAAAAGCTAAAAATAGAATAAAAGTTGCAGTGCAGTGTAAGAAATAGAATACAGTAGTAAAATGCAGAAATTCAGGAAATGTATTAATATCCTTGAATCTGGTTCAATCAAAGGCAGCAGCAAACAGAAAAGTCTTCAGTCTGGATTTAAAGGAGCTGAGGGTCTCAGCAGACCTGCAGCTTTCTGGGACTTTGTTACAGATATGTGGAGCAGAAGAACTGAACGCTGCTTCACCGTGTTTAGTTCTGACTAAGACAACATAACACACATTAGTTGCTTCCTGGTCTCACACGTTCTCTGTACAGCCGCTCCCTCAACAATAGGAAACACCGTTGTGAGGGGAAGACGGGACTAACAGCGATATCAGGTGGACAAAACAAACAAGTGCATGAGGTGGAATGATTAACAGAAGCCGCGAAAATTATAACATTAAACAAAGCAAAATACATACCTGCAGAAGACAACATAACACACATGGGGTCACTAAGCTTGACCTCCGCAATGCATACCACCTGGTGCGGATCCGAGCAGGGGATAAGTGGAAGACGCCATTCAACACCCCCCTCGGTCACTTTGAGTACTTAGTTACTTTGGACTAACCAATGCCCCTGCAGTATTCCAGGCGTTGGTAAATGACGTACTCCGGGACTTTCCTAACCGTTTTGTGTTATTTTGGATAGTCCAGCGCCTACTGGAGAACAAACTGTTCGTGAAGGCTGAAAAATGTGAGTTCCATGTGACCTCAGTTCAGTTCCTGGGGTTCATCATCGAGAGGGGTCAAGTTAGGACGGATCCGGAAAAGATCAAGGCTGTGACTGAATGGCCGACCCCCTCCTCTCGGAAACAGCTCCAACAATTCCTGGGGTTTGCCAACTTCTACCGCCGATTCATCCGGAACAACAGCAAGGTAGCAGCCCCCCTCACCAAACTCACTTCCTCCAAGACCATGTTTGTATGGTCTCCAGAAGCCGGCCAGGCGTTCCAACTCCTCAAGGAGCGGTTCTCCTCCGCTCCCATCCTGACTCAGCTCGACGACACCCGACAGTTCTGTGTTGAAGTAGATGCCTCTGACACAGGCGTGAGGGCCATCCTGTCACAACTCGGACTCTGACTCTAAACTCCGTCCCTGCGCTAACTATTTCCGCCAGTGGAACCCGGCAGAAAGAAATTATGACGTTGGAAACCCAGAATTACTGGCAATCAAACTGGCTCTCAAGGAATGGAGACACTGGCTAGAGGAGGCCGTTCATCCATTCGTGGTCTGGACAGACCTTAAGAACCAAGAGTACATTCGGACCGGCCTCTTTGTTCCCCTGTCCGTACTCTCCCAGGTGCTCCAGTGGGCGCACACCTCCCGGTTCTCCTGTCACCCTGGCGTCAGACGTACCACTACTCCGGAGGACCTTTTGGTGGAAATCGCTGGGAGCGGACACCAGAGCATTTGTCCTCGCCTGCTCAACCTGTGCCCACAATAAGACGTTACACCGACCTCCCGCCGGCTTGCTGCAACCCCTTCTGGTGCCACATCGTCCCCGGTCCCATATCGCTCTGGACTTCGTCACAAGTATATGGAATATGCCCACAGCTCCCATACCTCATCGGCTACTGGTCACACTCCATTCAAGGTCTCCCTGGGATACCAGCCGCCTCTGTTCCCCGCCCAGGAAGCGGAGATAGCCGTTCCCTCAGTTCAGCTCCACCTATGTTGCTGTAGGAGGGTGTGGAAGGAGACCCAGTCCGCTCTTCTCCGAACATCAGAACAAAATAAACGCTTGGCGGATCGCCGCTGCATCCAAAGGGTGTGCCTCTGTCAAGAATATCCCTTTAAGGACCGAATCCCGGAAGATGTCCCCCCGGTTCATCGGCCCATTTGAGATCCAGGCCATTGTCAAAGACTTCCGCAGTCCATCTGAAACTCCCCTGAGGATCGACCCGACATTCCATATGTCACAGATCAAACCAGTGTCCACCAGTGCCCTGATTTATCTGTTATTTTATTATGAACATGTGTTCAGGTGTATCAGCTAACTGAAAATGTGGATATATTCTTAATCACAAATCCTTATTTATTTATTTATTCTTCAAATTAGTCATGTTACTGTACAATACCTTTAAGTACCGCCTAGTTATGGCAGAAGTACCACCTGTACACGTACACCTGCGGTACACGTACACCTGGTTGGGAATCAAGTGAGAAGGTGATTAAACAACTTATTTTTAATCTCTTTCTGCTTGCTTTTACTTTTTCTTTTAATTTTCTCTTCAATGCAATTTCCTTCTAATTTTGTTTTTATGACATTTTAAACTCATTGGTTCTGTTTTATAAACGTCTTATGTTGAACATGTCTCCAGTACTTTGAACTACTTCCTGTCTGAATGGTGCTCTATAAATAAACTTCTCTTCAAAAGTGTTATATAAAAGTAAAAAGTACAACTCTTTCCTGTGGAATGAAGAACAAGTGAAGTAGAACTAGGTGACATGAAATGGAAACTCCACATAAGCGGTTCTTGTGTAGATCAGAGAGGTGACATGACTGATGTGGAACAGGTGAGCTGGTGGGTGGGTCTTTGGACAGGTGTGTGTGTGTGTGTGTGTGTGTGTGTGTGTGTGTGTGTGTGTGTGTGTGTGTGTGTGTGTGTGTGTGTGTGTGTGTGCTGGAGGTAGAGAGGAGGAGGAAGAAGGTTATTTATGCCTCTGCAGACCTGATGATAAAGACTTTTCAGTCATGGCTCTCTACAAACTGATCTCTGTGGCCACTCTGCTGACTCTGCTGACACCAGGTAAGACCCTCCTCACCGCACACACCTGAACCAACCACGTTAGAGACCCGCTAACCGAGAAGTCAGTAAGACTATTTTAATTAATGAACAGGGATAAAAGTATCACATGTGCAAATCCTGTGTTTAACATTCTACTTTTTACAAAATAAAAGTGAAGTGAAGTGATAACAGATCATTCTGGTTTGTTCGGAGCTCGTTTCCTGTCAGTGTTTGTCAGCTTTAAAACTAAAACCAAAGCAGCAGCTTCACTCACATGTTTTTAAGGGATTTATTCAGGACTTAATAATAAAAAATGGAAAGAAATCATTCTGTTTTCTTAAAGCTTCACCCAATTTTCTTTAAAGGTCTGCTTTAAAATAAAAGTGGTTTACTACTGAATATCTACATCAAGTGTAATTTTGTTGTTGCAATTTCTTTCCTCATTTATTACAGTTTTTTTAAGATGTAATGTGATTATGATGGATGATGTGGAGTTTGTGATCACATGATTTTATGAGAAGTGATCCTGATGAATGTACTGTTTACTGTACTCATTACATGGATTTAAACTAGCTTTAAGTTGCTCCACAGCTGAGATTGTTAAGTGTGCAGAAAGCCTCTTGTACTTGTACTTTGACAACTAAAGACACTAGAATTAGTGTAAATGTGAGGTTATATTAAGGACTCTGTGGTTCAGAGACCATATCATTAAAAACACATTAAACGGTCATTTGATCCTTCAAGGATCCCAAACGTTCTTCATCTTTTCAGTAGTTTGTCACTTTGTAGTTTGAAGAGTTTTTGTAACTTAAGGGATATTTGTGGTTTAAACTTCAGCAGTTTTCGGGCGTTTCTATTCAGAGGTATATGTGATCAGACTACAGTCAAAGGGGATGTTTGTCGCTGTAAAAACAGACTTCTGTCATCACTGTAGGAGGGTTTCAGGTAAACACGGAGCCACACCTCCTTTAGTCCATGATTTACTGAAGAAAAGAAGAATATCTGGCTGAACAGTCGGTCATCCATCACAGGAATGCTTTATGCTGTTGATATGAAAACTCATAGTATCTGACACTAGCAGTAGTAACAGTAGTACACTAATACAACTGTAGTAATAAAAGTAGCAGCAGTAACAGTAGTACACTAATACAACTGTAGTAATAACACTAGCAGCAGTAACAGTAGTACACTAATACAACTGTAGTAATAACACTAGCAGCAGTAACAGTAGTACACTAATTCAGTACTCGTAGTACAAAGTCAGGGTATTTTGTGTTGTCGTGTCTGAGTGTGAAACATTTAAACTGTCAGAGATCATTATCCGTCCGTCTCTCACAGAGAGGAATGTCCCAACTGTCTCACATTCTTCTCTGTGTCTCCGTCATCTCTCGTCTCATCACGACGTTTACACACAAAGTGACTCGCTTTTAAGAGAAGTATGTCGCCGTGTTTCCCGTCTGAGCTCAAAGAAAAGAAGAAGTGGACTTGAAGCGTGTTAACGAGCACATAGACAGATCCCTCCCAACAACGAGACGTGTGTCATCAGTCGCATGACCTGCAGCATGTCTGACTTCTTTATGCATTTGTTTAAAGTCAACATTTGAACACAGGCTGTGTTGACACAGGTGATGTCACATCAATTGATGTTTACCTATTTCCACTGAGGCGTTCATTTGACAACCGCTATGTTTTAATTATTGTTTATTATCTAACATGAAATGTAAGAAGAAGACTGTATGGGGTTACCGGTACTTTCTTCTCTGCTGGTTTGTCCCCAATTAACTTTAATTTGAGTTACAACAATAAAACATAATACCAGGTAAAAGGAGAAAAAAACACACATGACATATACAGTATATATATACTGTATATGTCATGAGTGTTTATATACCCTTAAGACATATATACCCCTAACTGCTCCCCGGGCGCCTGTCATGGGCAGCCCTCTGCTCCCTATATACAGGGATGGGTCAAATGCAGAGAAAAATGTCTATAACTATAAATATAGATGAAAAAATAAATAGATAGATATTGAATTAAATAAATGAATAATCAAATAAAAGATTTGAAAAGTAGAAAATGTCCTCTGTAGCTCTGGATGAAATGTTCTAAAAGAGTTGCATTATGGGAAATGCAGTATCCACTGTGATTTTGGGGTTTGACCCATTCTAGAGACTAAAGTCAGGATATCTCCACCTCGGCTATTTCAATCTTGAACGGTCTTTTTTTTTAATAATTCAATACAATAAATATAATAATATTTATACATTTAAGTAATATAGAAGTAATAGTAAATGGGTGACAGCAGTTTTTGAAGAATAATTATTTAAAAAGAAATGCCTCCAGCCTCCCAGTTGTGAATACTTGCTGTATTCTTTTCCTTCTATGATCATAAACTGCATAAGTTTGTATTTTTGAGTAGAAGAAGGACAAAACAAGACATTCTGAAGACGTCGCTTTGGGCTCATATAAGCTGTGATGGAATGTTTCACTATTTCAACAAACAAGTCAAACAGGATTTATTTAGAAGATAATGGGCCGAAAATAACCCTGATAATAGGAATGAACTGCTTCTTTCACTATTATCTTTGAAGTAAAGACAAAACCTTTTTACATGTTTGATCCAATTTAACATAACACTGAGTTCTGACAAATGTTCCTACAGTTTGATGACAGTGAAAACTAACTTCATCAGCGTAGTAAGCAGTAAATTACATTTAAAGCTGTTCATGAGCTTCAGGATTTCTGAGGGAAAAGATAAAAAAATAACAGCAAGCTCTTTTTTCTGTATTTGAAAATGATCATAACACTACTGTACAAATATCACCTGTCAATATATCATGAATATAAAAACAGAACTGTTGTTACAAACGTTTTTCTTTGTTTTCTATTTTTCAGAGTCTCACTCACAACTCAGTGGTAAGTCACAGTTTTATGTTTTTCTCTACTTCCTTTCCACCTGTCAACATGCTGATGGGACTTCTGTTGTTTTGTTCATAGTTTCATAATAATAATAATAATAATAATCTATTTTAGATGAATTATGAAATGAGAGTAGAAACTGTTGGATTAGACCTGAGATCATCAGTCCCGTCAGGAGGCACGAAGGTGTTGCTCACTGTGTCCGTCTGTCTTCAGTGTGCGGTCAGCCTCCGCTCAACACCAGGATCGTTGGGGGCCAGGCGGCCCCTGAGGGAAGCTGGCCCTGGCAGGTCAGTCTGCATGGATCTGGGCGCCACTTCTGTGGAGGATCGCTCATCAACAGCGAATGGGTGCTGACTGCTGCTCACTGCTTCCAACCGTGAGCACCGAGACCGGAGCACATTCTGGTGTTTTTAATTTCCCCTGAAGGGCTCTGCTTTAATGCTCTGTTCTGTGTCTCTTCAGCCCCAGCACCAGCAACCTGGTTGTGTATCTGGGTCGCCAGAACCAGCAGAGCAGCAACCCCAATGAGGTGCAACGGACGGTGACACGGATCATCAATCACCCCGGCTACAGCTCAAGGACTAATGACAACGACATCAGCCTCCTGAAGCTCTCCTCACCGGTGACTTTCACCAACTACATTTCGCCCGTCTGCCTGGCGGCTCCAGGAAGCAGCTTCCACAACGGCATCGACTCCTGGGTCACCGGCTGGGGCAACATTGGATCTGGAGGTGGGTCAGAGAGGTTCTCAGAGGTAGCGTGACATTAACAACAAAAGATCATCTTTTCTTTTGTCTGGAGGAAAGTTAAAGTTCACACAAGTGTTAAATCAGATCAGAATCAGCTTTATTGGCCATGTATGCGTACGGATACATGGCCAATCATTGGTTCCAAGGCTGGAACCGATGATCCTCTCTGCAGACCTGACAATCCGTTGTAGTCTGTTTCTGTCCTGTTTGGTGGCCGATCCAAACCACACAGTGATGGAAGAACAGAGAACAGACTGGATGATGGATGAGTAAAACAGCAGCTCCTGAGGCAGGTTTTACTTCCTGAACTGGCACAGGAAGTATAACCTCTACTGGGCCTTTTTCCTGATGGTGTTGATGTTTGGGGCCCACTTCAGGTCCTGGGAGATTGTGGATCCCAGAAACTTGAAGGTCTCCACAGCGGACACAGTGTTGTTGAGTATGGTGAGGGGGGGGGCAATGGTGGGGGCCTCCTCCTGAAGTCCACTGTCATCTCCACAGTTTTCAGCTTGGTCAGCTCCAGGTTGTTCTGACCTCACCAGAGGACCAGCTGTTCCAGCTGTTTTAAGGTCTTATCTTCACAAAACATTTAAGAAGCCATTATTTTATATATATTTTAAATTGTTTAAATCCATCTGTGCGTTCCAACAGCAATTCTACCCGACTGTTTAGTCTGCCAAAAACTGCCAGACTCTAAATGGAGCATAATGTACTAAATGAACATCATGCTGTATTGAAAAAGACTTGAAACTAGAGATTGAGACCATAAACTCATGTTTACAATGTTTACTGAGGGAATAAATCAAGACAGAAGTAGAGTCATTTTAGACTAGACTTCTATACAACCAGAGGAGTCGCCCCCTGATGGACACTAGAGAGAATGCAGCTTTAACACATGAAGCATTGACTTCACTTTAAAGAACTGGAGGTTGTCTCCTGAGGATAAATAAATAAAAGATTGCTCCGTAGTGCTGCTAGTGGTCAGAGAGTCTACAGGGTAGCTTTAAAAGTCATGTGCTGTTTATTGAACTGTATCTGTGTGTCTTTAGTGGCCCTTCCGTTCCCACAAACCCTGATGGAGGTGGAGGTGCCAATTGTGGGGAACAGACAGTGTAACTGTGACTATGGAGTGGGCTCAATCACAGACAACATGATCTGCGCCGGACTTCGTGCTGGAGGGAAGGACTCCTGTCAGGTGATCATCTTCACTCGGGTGTTTGGGTCACATTTGACCTCCTGCAAAGGTTCCTTCTCCTGAATGTTTCTCTGCTTAAAGGGGGACTCAGGCGGTCCGCTGGTGAGCAAGCAGGCTGGAGTCTGGATCCAGGAGGGAGTCGTGAGTTTTGGAAAAGGTTGCGCCTTGCCTAAATTCCCAGGAGTCTACTCCAGAGTGTCCCAGTACCAGTCCTGGATCAACGGCGAGATCACCAGCAATCGGCCGGGCTACGTCACCTTCACGTCCAGCGGGACCGACAGTGACCTCAGCGTCACCTGTGCTGGTCTGCCACCACCACCTCCAACCACCGTCCCTCCAACCACCATCCCTACAATCACCGTCCCTACAACCACTGTCCCTACAACCACCGTCCCTACAACCACCGTCCCTACAACCACTGTCCCTACAACCACCGTCCCTACAACCACCACGGCCAGACGTGAGTCCAGACCCTAAACACTGGTTCAATTTTTTACTTTGAAAGGAGATGTTTTCATACAAGATTAGCTTCAAGTGTAGTTCAAGTCAAAGTATTGATTGATCATTAACATATTTTACTAGTATGTACCTCTGAGATGCAGCAGAACATGGAAATACTCGTACAAGTACCACAAATGTGTACTTGAAGGGACAGTTGACCCGCAATCACCTAAAGTGTTTTTGATCAGTCGAGATGGTTCCAGTGTAGAGATGTCTGTCTTCTCTCTCACTCAGTAAATGTGATTGTTCTTCCAGCGGTCGTCTGTGGCCGAGCCCCGATGAACTCACGTATTTTGGGGGGGAGCTCCGTGGCGACGGCGGGCGTGTGGCCGTGGATGGCGAGCCTGCAGAAGAATGGAAGTCACATGTGTGGGGGGACTCTAGTGGGAGTGGACTCCGTGTTGAGCAGCTCCAACTGCTTCTCCAGGTGAGACTCCAGGACACATGGAGGGAAGTCCTGGAAGGTGTGGTTCTGTTTAACGTAAACAGAAAATGACCAGGTTGTTTTTAAACCAATCAGAATTGATTTTTAATCCCCCCCACAGCTCCCCAACGCCGTCTGAATGGACCGTTGTGCTGGGTCGGTTGAAGCAGAACGGATCCAACCCCTTTGAGGTGATGCTGAACGTGACAAATATCACCATGAGCAACCTGACTGGGTCCAATGTCGCGGTGCTGAAACTGGCATCCCGACCCAGCCTGTCGAACTACATCCAGCCCGTCTGCATGGACGACGGTCGTACCTTCGCCGTGGGCTCCACGTGCTGGGCTGCAGGCTGGAGCTCCGGGCGAGGAGGCGGTGAGTCCAGAACCACGCTCCGCATTGCCTCTCCAGATTAAATCAGTTAGTCCGGGTTCCTGCCCGTCTGGGTTTTGATTTCAGATGTTTCTTCTCTAACCGTTTCCTTGTTTTTTTTTTCAATCTTCAGAGGAACAACTTCTGCAGGAGTTCCAGACCTCGGTGGAGAATTGTGGGAACGCGTCGTCGTCCAGTGACAGCATTTGTACCGGACTGTTCACACTGGAGCAGGTGAGAAATCAGAGCAGGAGGTTCTGAAGATAATTCTGTCTTTATTTGATAGTGATTGTCAGGAAGGGGAGAGAGTGAGAGAAAGACGTGCATCAGAGGTCTTAGGTCGGATTAGAACCTCTGCCTCTACGGCAAGGACTCACTTTGTCTTCCAGTACCCAAACTAGCACACTATTTAGTCGTTGTGATGTCACACATTGATTTGTGGACTGATGTTATAAAGCAACCAGTGAACAGGAAGTGACCACATCTGAACTGAGGAGGAGTGACATAGAGACGCCGTCTACGTCTCTGGTAGAGACCTGTCAATCACTGTGTAGCCCCACCCCTAAAGCATCCCCTGCTTCATGGTCTGTTTGACTCTAAATGGAGCATAATGTACTAAATGAACATCATGCTGTATTGAAGACGACTTCAAACTAGAGATTGAGACCATAAACTCATGTTTACAATGTTTACTGAGGGAATAAATCAAGAGAGAAGTAGAGTCATTTTAGACTAGACTTCTATACAACCAGAGGAGTCGCCCCCTGGTGGACAGTAGTGAGAATGCAGCTTTAAGACAGTTCCGTACGTTCTATGTTTGGAGAGCAGTGTTTGCTGCATGTCTCTTTCCCAACGTTTCCCATCTCTCCTCTATCAAATAAAGACATTAAAAATGCCCCAAAAAAAACTTTTATGCTTTCACTTTCTTTTCGAGCTAAAGTTGTGTGTGTGTGTGTGTGTGTGTGTGTGTGTGTGTGTGTGTGTGTGTGTGTGTGTGTGTGTGTGTGTTCAGGGTGACTCTGGAGGTCCGATGATGTGTAAACTGGACGGGTCCTGGTTCCAGGCAGCAGTGTTATCATCTGAAAATGCCACCAGTCAAACACGAGCAGCATCAGTGAAGGTCTTTGCCAAACTGAGCCGCTTCCAGAGCTTTCTGTCTCAGACGGTGGGCTTCTTATCTTCCACCACCAACACCAACACCACAGCTCCCACCAATGTGACCTCCCCCACCAGCGGGGGAGCTCCTGCTCGCTCCCACTTCCTCTTCCTCGTCCTCCACCTCCTCGTCTTCTCTGTGTGTCTCCACCTCTTCGTGTAGAAACCTCCACCTCTTTGTGTAGAAACCTCCACCTTTTCACTTCTGTAAAGAGTTGTTTACATGATGTGACGAGCACAAATGAATGCAAACAAGCGGGAATTTGAGAGACAATTTAGCTGAAAGCTGCATGAATAATCTTGATCCTTGTGACCGGTGGTTCAACCACACATCCAGGGCAAAACAGACAAAACCGGGTCAATAACATCTTTAAGAGAGAAACATTCTGGTCCACTAACTTAATAATGAGAACGCTCATTCAGGATTCAGCTCCGTCGTTAAAAGAGATCATCTTTAACATCTTCATTTTCTTCTCTTTAAACAGTAAATGTCACCACAGAAAACCAGTTCATTATACTGGAAATACATCAGTGGGCTCAACCACCATCAGATGACCTCATTCAGTGATTAGATAGTCACATAACATAATAATCTCACATTATTAACTCAAATCAGCCCTGGATATTAACAATGGAAACGAGAGATTTTAACTAAATTAAGATTTTTTTTTATCACTCTAAATGTTTTATTTTAAATGTACCAGAGCAACAGGAAGGATGAGACAATTATACAAGATAATTGGATTGTGTTTCTGCATCAGACTGAGGAATTCACATTTTTTGGTTTGGTGCATAACAACAGTAAACATAGAATAAAGAATACAAATAAAGCCAAATACTGCAGAAGTCCAGAAACATATTGTAAATAGAAATATACCATAAATAATATGTGCAATATATGCTTTTTAAATGAAAGAGCTGTAGAGTTTTGTGCAGGAATGAGATAAATATTAATGGATGGAGATATTGGTCCTGAAGATAATGTAGCGTGTTTTGGTGGAAAGGAAACATTAAAACATGAGCTTTACTTTGAAGGACAGTAACTCTGTACTGTACACTGTATACATGAAGACAGGAATCAGCTGAAAGCTCCACTTCCTGTTTGTTCTACCAAGACATTCTGGACTGAAATGAAGAATTCCTTAAAGCTGCACTGATCAGATGTTTATTAATATAATATATGTTTCTGAAGCTACAGCAACCATAGGGGCTGCTTTTATTATTATTATTTTGAAATCAATACAATGAAGAAATGTGTGAAATTTTTGTAATATATAATTTTTACCTGTTGATGATTATTTTGTCCATTTTCAGAATAAAAGTGCCATTAATTATGGATCAAATCCTCATTTTAGGGCATAATGTCTCACATGTGCTCTAAAACAGCATTTGTCTTTTACATTAAACACTAAGATGGTACTTACTGATTAAACTGATTTACTGTCATGGAAGTCTTTTATATTTCATAGATCTGAAGAACATCTCCTCATATTATCAGGGAGCTTCTGGACCATAATGTCAGAATCTATCTGAAGCCAATCATCCACACAAACAGTATTTGCTCTAAAGAAAATACTTCAGCTGCACTATAAATGCCTCAAGGAGGTTCTGGCAAACCATCCGACGGCTCAGGAAGGGAAAGCAGGACCTATCCCAGGCTGTTCTCAGCGGGGGGGGGGGGGGGGGACTGCTGACCCGGATGGGGGACATTGTCAGACGGTGGAAAGACCACTTTGAGGAACTCCTAAACCCGACCAACATGGGGAGGCAGCCCCTGAAGACTTGGGGGGGGGGGGCACCCACATCCCTGGCGGAGGGCTGCTAAGGTAGTCAAAAAGCTCCTTGGTGGCAAGGCGGCGGGGGTGGATGAGATCCACCCTCAGATGCTGAAGGCGCTGGACACTGTTGGGCTGTCTTGGCTGACACGCCTCTTCAATGTCACTTTTTTTCAAAAAGGGGACCGGAGAGTGTGCCCAAATATTGGGGTACCACACTACATTGCCTCCCGGAGAAGGCTTTTGCCAGGGTGCTGGAAAGGAGGCTCCGACCGTTTGTCGAACCTCAGATTCAAGAGGAGCAGTGCGGATTCCGTCCCGGCAGTGGACCAGCTCTTTACCCTCTCAAGACTACTAGAGGGGTCCTGGGAGTTTGCCCAACCAGTCTACATGTGCTTTGTGGACTTGGAGAAGGCTATCGACCGGTTTCGACAACTGTAGTAATAACACTAGCAGCAGTAACGGTGGTACACTAATACAACTGTAGTAATAACACTAGCAGCTGTAACAGTAGTACACTAATACAACTGTAGTAATAACACTAGCAGCAGTAACAGTAGTACACTAATACAACTGTAGTAATAACACTAGCAGCAGTAACAGTAGTACACTAATACAACTGTAGTAATAACACTAGCAGCTGTAACAGTAGTACACTAATACAACTGTAGTAATAACACTAGCAGCAGTAACAGTAGTACACTAATACAACTGTAGTAATAACACTAGCAGCAGTAACAGTAGTACACTAATACAACTGTAGTAATAACACTAGCAGCAGTAACAGTAGTACACTAATACAACTGTAGTAATAACACTAGCAGCAGTAACAGTAGTACACTAATACAACTGTAGTAATAACACTAGCAGCTGTAACAGTAGTACACTAATACAACTGTAGTAATAACACTAGCAGCAGTAACAGTAGTACACTAATACAACTGTAGTAATAACACTAGCAGCTGTAACGGTGGTACACTAATACAACTGTAGTAATAACACTAGCAGCAGTAACAGTAGTACACTAATACAACTGTAGTAATAACACTAGCAGCAGTAACAGTAGTACACTAATACAACTGTAGTAATAACACTAGCAGCAGTAACAGTAGTACACTAATACAGTACTTCTAGTAGTATAAAGTCAGGGTATTTTGTGTTGTCGTGTCTGAGTGTGAACGATTTAAACTGTCAGAGATCATTATCCGTCCGTCTGTCTCTCACAGAGAGAAATGTCCTGTCTGTCTCACATTCCTCTCTGTGTCTCCGTCCTCTCTCTCCTCATCACAACGTTTACACGTACTTTCTTCTCTGCTGGTTTGTCCCCAATTAACGTTTAGTTTGAGTTACAACAGTAAAACATAATACCAGGTAAAAGGAGAAAAAAACACACATGACATATACAGTATGTGTGTGTGTATAGATATATATTTATAGACATGAAAAACAAAATAAATGATACAATATAGATATGGAATTTAATTAATTAATAATCAAATAAAAAATTTGAAAAGGAACAGGGATAAAAGTATCACATGTGCAAATCCTGTGTTTAAAATTCTACTTTTTTACAAAATAGTAGCAATAAAATGTAAAATGTAAAAACCAAAGTGCTCAGAGAATGAATGAACTTATGAAAATGATCAGAAAAATAAAAAAAAAGAAGTAAAATAAAGTTGTGTCCAGGTTCTCTAAAAGTCTTTCTGGAGCTTCAGCAGCTCGCTAAACCAGGTTTATCTGAGCCTGATTAATAAATGTGTCTGGAGGGCATGAAGTGAAGTGAAGTGATAACAAATCATTCTAGTTTGTTTGGAGCTCGTTTCCTGTCAGTGTTTGTCAGCTTTAAAACCAAAGCAGCAGCTTCACTCACATGTTTTTAAGGGATTTATTCAGGACTTAATAATTAAAAATGGGAAGAAATCATTCTGTTTTCTTAAAGCTTCATCCAATTTTCTTTAAAGGTCTGCTTTAAAATCAAAGTCAAAGGGGATGTTTGTCGTTGTAAAAAGAGACTTCTGTCATCACTGTAGGAGGGTTTCAGGTAAACACGGAGCCACACCTCCTTTAGTCCATGATTACAAAACATTTACTGAAGAAAAGAAGAATATCTGGCTGAACAGTCGGTCATCCATCACAGGAATGCTTTATGCTGTTGGTATGAAAACTCATAGTATCTGATCAGTTGATCAGCGCCACTGAAGATATTTAGTTTCTCTTGATCTCCTTCATCAACAGAATGTATTTGAAATGTTTCCTCTTCCCAAAACAGAAAAGGTCACTTTAAAGTCCCCTTAACTTTAAAGGGGAAATACAGGGATTTAGTGACACGTTCACTTACTGTTGTACATTCTGACTTGCGTCGCATTTGAACAACGATGCATTCACTTACTGTTGTACGTACTGATATGCATGAAGTCATCCTGATAATTCATTACATTACATTACATTACATTACAGTCATTTAGCAGACGCTTTTATCCAAAGCGACTTACAATAAGTGCATCAACATTGGTAATCAAAAGAACTACTAGTCACCAGAAGTCATAAGTACATTTCCTTTTCCAAACAAGCATCTAAGAGCATGAAGCAGAGCATAACTCAGAGCCAAAGTACAGTGCAGAAACAAGAAAAACAGTTAGTGCTATAAGTAATACGAATACAATAAGTGCAACAAGCTAGTATGAAAACAATAAGTGCTAAGTGGAAGGCTCTGGGTAGTATTCCTGAAGAGGTGAGTTTTCAGCCTGCGCTGAAAGATGGGCAGCGACTCCGCTGTCCTGACGTCAGTGGGAAGTTCATTCCACCACTGTGGGGCCAGGACAGAAAACAGACGTGACCGGGTCGATCGGCCGCCACGACCTCTGAGCGACGGGGCAACCGATCGCCCCGAGGCAGCAGAGCGAAGTGGTCGGGCGGGGGTGTAGGGCTTGACCATGGCCTGGAGATAGGAAGGAGCTGTTCCTCTCACTGCCCTGTAGGCTAGCACCAGAGTCTTAAACTGGATGCGAGCTCTTACAGGTAGCCAGTGTAGAGGCTGTTAATTCAGTAACAGTAGTACACTAATACAACTGTAGTAATAACACTAGCAGCAGTAACAGTAGTACACTAATACAACTGTAGTAATTAGAGTAGCGGCTGTAACAGTAGTACAATAATACAGTACTAAGGTATAAAGTCAGGACATTTTGTTTTGTTGTGTCTGAGTGTGAAAGATTTAATTTGTCAGAGATCATTATCCGTCTGTCTGTCTCACATTCCTCTTTGTGTCTCCGTCATCTCTCTCCTCATTAGGACGTTTACACGCACTTTCTTCTCTGCTGGTTTGTCCCCAATTAACTTTTAATTGGAATAATTTTTATTAAGTTCTATAAAAGCAATAGTAAATGGGTGACGAATTATTAAAAAAATATTATTTAAAAAGAAATGCCTCCATTCTTCCAGTTGTGAATACTTGCTGTTTTCTTTTCCTTCTATGATTGTAAACTGCATAAGTTTGTATTTTTGAGGAGTAGAAGGACAAAACAAGACATTTTGAGGACGTCGCTTTGAGCTCATATAAACTGTGATGGAAATGTTTCACTATTTTAACAAACAAGTCAAACAGGATTTATTTAGAAGATAATGAGCAGAAAATAATCCTGATAATAGGAATAAACTGCTTATTTCACTATTATCTTTGAAGTTAAGACAAAACATTTCTACATGTTTAATCCAATTTAACATAACACTGGGTAATGACAAATGTTCCTACAGTTTGATGACAGTGAAAACTAACTGCAAAGTAAGCAGTAAATTACATTTCAAGCATTTCTGAGGGAATAGCTTCAAAAACAACAGCAAGCTCTATTTATCTCATCTCATCTCATCTCATCTCATCTTCAACCACTTATCCGGGATCGGGTCGCGGGGGCAACAGCTCCAGCAGGGGACCCCAAAACTTCCCTTTCCCAGGCCACATCAGCCAGCTCTGACTGGGGGATCCCGAGGCGCTCCCAGGCCAGTTTGGAGATATAGTCCCTCCACCTGGTCCTGGGCCTCCCTCGGGGTCTCCTCCCAGCTGGTCGTGCCTGGAACACCTCCCGAGGGAGGCGCCCAGGTGGCATCCTTACCAGATGGCCGAACCACCTCGACTGGCTCCTTTCCACGCAAAGGAGCAGCGGCTCTACTCCGAGTCCCTCACGGATGACCAAACTTCTCACCCTATCTCTAAGGGAGATGCCAGCCACCCTCCTGAGGAAACCCATTTCGGCCGCTTGTATCTTCGATCTAATTCTTTCGGTCATGACCCAGTCCACATGACCATAGGTGAGGGTAGGAACCAAGATTGCCCGGTAGATAGAGAGCTTTGCCTCGCGGCTCAGCTCTCTTTTCGTCACAACGGTGCGGTAGAGCGACTACAATACCGCCCCAGCTGCTCCGATTCTCCGGCCAATCTCACGTTCCATTGTTCCGTCACTCGCGAACAAGACCCCGAGGTACTTGAACTCCTTCACTTGGGGTAAGGACTCATTCCCTACCCGGCCTGAGCAATCCATCGGTTTCCTGCTGAGAACCATGGCCTCAGATTTAGAGGTGCTGATCCTCATCCCAACCGCTTCACAATCGGCTGCGAACCGATCCAGTGAGTGCAAGAGGTCACAGCCCGATGAAGACATCAGGACCACATCATCTGCAAACAGCAGCGATGCAATCCTCAGCCCACCGAACTGTAAACACTCCTCCCCATGACTACGCCTCGATATCCTGTCCATGAATACCACAAACAGGATTGGTGACAAAGTGCAGCCCTGGCGGAGGCCAACCCTCACCGGAAACGAGTCCGACTTACTGCCGAGAACCCAGACACAGCTCTCGCTTTGGGCGTACAGGGATTGGCTGGCCCCCAGAAGTGGCCCCCTCACCCCATACTCCCGCAGCACCTCCCACA
The DNA here is from genome assembly GCF_023349555.1 of Cebidichthys violaceus. Taxonomy (NCBI): domain Eukaryota; kingdom Metazoa; phylum Chordata; class Actinopteri; order Perciformes; family Stichaeidae; genus Cebidichthys; species Cebidichthys violaceus. The sequence goes on along the minus strand of NW_027176550.1, from coordinate 682,111 downwards.
GTATCTCCCGGGGGACCCAATCATACGCCTTCTCCAGGTCCACAAAACACATGTAGACCGGATGGGCGTATTCCCAAGCCCCCTCCAGGATCCTTGCGAGTGTGAAGAGCTGGTCCGTTGTTCCACGGCCAGGACGAAATCTGCATTGTTCCGCTTCAATCCAAGGTTCGACTATCGGCCGACCCCTCCTTTCCAGCACCTTGGAGTAGACCAGGGAGGCTGAGTAGTGTGATACCGCGATAATTGGTCCCCCTTTTAGAACAGGGGAACCACCACCCCAGTCTGCCACTCCCGAGGCACAGACCCAGTCCTCCACACAATGTTAAAGAGACGTGTCATCCAAGACAGCCCCTCAACACCCAGTGCCTTCAGCATTTCTAGACGGATCTCATCAATCCCTGGGGCTTTGCCACTGTGGAGTTGTTTGACTACCTCAGTGACTTCCACAAGGGAACTTGATGATGCTCCCCCATCAGCCTCCAGCTCTGCCTTTACAGTAGAGGGCGTATTAGTCGGATTCAGGAGTTCCTCAAAGTGCTCTTTCCACCGCCCGATTACCCCCTCATTTGAAGTCAACAGAGTCCCATCCTTACTGTATACAGCTTGGATGTTTCCCCGTTTCCCCCTCCTGAGGTTCCGGATGGTTTTCCAGAAACACCTTGATGCCGACCGAAAGTCCTTCTCCATGGCTACTCCAAACTCCTCCCACACCCGCTGCTTTGCCTCCTTCACGGCAGCGGCTGTAGCCCTTCGGGTCTGTCGGTACCTTGCAACTGCCTCAGGAGTCCTCCGGGATAACATATCCCGGAAGGCCTCTTTCTTCAGTCGGACAGCTTCCCTGACCACCGGTGCTCTATTTGCTGTATTTGGAAATGATCGCAACACAACTGTACAAATATCACCTGTCAACATATCACAAATATGAATATAAAAACAGAACTGTTGTTACAAACGTCTTTCTTTGTTTTTCTATTTTTCAGAGTCTCACTCACAACTCAGTGGTGAGTCACAGTTTTATGTTTTTCTTTACTTCCTTTCCACCTGTCAACATGTGGATGGGACTTTTGTTGTTTTGTTTGTAGTTTCATTGTTGTTAGTATTTTAGATGAATTATGAAATGAGAGTAGAAGCTGTTGGACTGTTGGATTAGACCTGAGATCATCAGTCCCGTCAGGAGGCACGAAGGTGTTGCTCACTGTGTCCGTCTGTCTTCAGTGTGCGGTCGGCCTCCGCTCAACACCAGGATCGTTGGGGGCCAGGCGGCCCCTGAGGGAAGCTGGCCCTGGCAGGTCAGTCTGCATGGATCTGGGAGCCACTTCTGTGGAGGATCGCTCATCAACAGCGAATGGGTGCTGACTGCTGCTCACTGCTTCCAACCGTGAGCACCGAGACCGGAGCACATTCTGGTGTTTTTAATTTCCCCTGAAGGGCTCTGCTTTAATGCTCTGTTCTGTGTCTCTTCAGCCCCAGCACCAGCAACCTGGTTGTGTATCTGGGTCGCCAGAACCAGCAGAGCAGCAACCCCAATGAGGTGCAACGGACGGTGACACGGATCATCAATCACCCCGGCTACAGCTCCAGCACTAATGACAACGACATCAGCCTCCTGAAGCTCACCTCACCGGTGACTTTCACCAACTACATTTTGCCCGTCTGCCTGGCGGCTCCAGGCAGCAGCTTCCACAACGGCACCGACTCCTGGGTCACCGGCTGGGGCAACATTGGATCTGGAGGTGGGTCAGAGAGGTTCTCAGAGGTAGCGTGACGTTAACAACTAAGCTTTAACACATGAAGCATTGACTTCAATTTAAAGAACTGGAGGTTTTTCTCCTGAGGATAAATAAATAAAAGATTCCTCCGTAGTGCTGCTAGTGGTCAGAGAGTCTACAGGGTAGCTTTAAAAGTCATGTGCTGTTTATTGAACTGTATCTGTGTCTCTTTAGTGGCCCTTCCGTTCCCACAAACCCTGATGGAGGTGGAGGTGCCAATTGTGGGGAACAGACAGTGTAACTGTGACTATGAAGTGGGCTCAATCACAGACAACATGATCTGCGCCGGACTTCGTGCTGGAGGGAGGGACTCCTGTCAGGTGATCATCTTCACTCGGGTGTTTGGGTCACATTTGACCTCCTGCAAAGGTTCCTTCTCCTGAATGTTTCTCTGCTTAAAGGGGGACTCGGGCGGTCCGCTGGTGAGCAAGCAGGCCGGAGTCTGGATCCAGGAGGGAGTCGTGAGTTTTGGATTAGGTTGCGCCTTGCCTAAATTCCCAGGAGTCTACTCCAGAGTGTCCCAGTACCAGTCCTGGATCAACAGCGAGATCACCAGCAATCAGCCGGGCTACGTCACCTTCACGTCCAACGGGACCGACAGTGACCGCAGCGTCACCTGTGCTGGTCTGCCACCATCACCGACAACCACCGTCCCTCCAACCACCATCCCTACAATCACCGTCCCTACAACCACTGTCCCTAAAACCACTGTCCCTACAACCACCGTCCCTACAACCACCGTCCCTACAACCACTGTCCCTACAACCACTGTCCCTACAACCACCGTCCCTACAACCACCGTCCCTACAACCACCACGGCCAGACGTGAGTCCAGACCCTAAACACTGGTTCAATTTTTTACTTTGAAAGGAGATGTTTTCATTCAAGATTAGCTTCAAGTGTAGTTCAAGTCAAAGTATTGATTGATCATTAACATATTTTACTAGTATGTACCTCTGAGATGCAGCAGAACATGGAAATACTCAAGTTAAGTACAAGTACCACAAATGTGTACTTGAAGGGACAGTTGACCCGCAATCACCTAAAGTGTTTTTGATCAGTCGAGATGGTTCCAGTGTAGAGATGTCTGTCTTCTCTCTCACTCAGTAAATATGATTGTTCTTCCAGCGGTGGTCTGTGGCCGAGCCCCGATGAACTCACGTATTTTGGGGGGGAGCTCCGTGGCGACGGCGGGCGTGTGGCCGTGGATGGCGAGCCTGCAGAAGAATGGAAGTCACATGTGTGGGGGGACTCTGGTGGGAGTGGACTCCGTGTTGAGCAGCTTCAACTGCTTCTCCAGGTGAGCCTGAAACCTGGAGGAAAGTCCTGGAAGGTGTGGTTCTGTTTAACGTAAACAGGAAATGACCAGGTTGTTTTTAAACCAATCAGAATTGATTTTTAATCCCCCCCATAGCTCCCCAACGCCGTCTGAATGGACCGTTGTGCTGGGTCGGTTGAAGCAGAACGGATCCAACCTCTTTGAGGTGATACTGAACGTGACAAATATCACCATGAGCAACCTGACTGGGTCCAATGTCGCGGTGCTGAAACTGGCATCCCGACCCAGCCTGTCGAACTACATCCAGCCCGTCTGCATGGACGACGGTCGTACCTTCGCCGTGGGCTCCACGTGCTGGGCTGCAGGCTGGAGCTCCGGGCGAGGAGGCGTGTGAGTCCAGAACCACGCTCCGCATTGCCTCTCCAGATTAAATCTGGTTAGTCCGGGTTCCTGCCCGTCTGGGTTTTGATTTCAGATGTTTCTTCTCTAACCGTTTCCTTGGGGGTTTTTTCTATCTTCAGAGGAACAAGTTCTGCAGGAGTTCCAGACCTCGGTGGAGAATTGTGGGAATGCGTCGTCGTCCAGTGACAGCATTTGTACCGGACTGTTCACACTGGAGCAGGTGAGAAACCAGAGTAGGAGGTTCTGAAGATAATTCTGTCTTTATTTGATAGTGATTGTCAGGAAGGGGAGAGAGTGAGAGAAAGACGTGCATCAGAGGTCTTAGGTCGGATTAGAACCTCTGCCTCTACGGCAAGGACTCACTTTGTCTTCCAGTACCCAAACTAGCACACTATTTAGTGAGCCACGAAAATATTTAGTATGTCCCAATACATAGTATGTCAAAAATACCAGGATGTTCTTCTGCATCCAGTCACACAGCATGCATTTCTGACCCACAATCCTTTGCGCAGCAGATATATGAGCATAGACTTTTAATATAAAAAGTGTACGTAGTCGTTGTGATGTCACACATTGATTTGTGGACTGATGTTATAAAGCAACCAGTGAACAGGAAGTGACCACATCTGGACTGAGGAGGAGTGACATAGAGACGCCGTCTACGTCTCTGGTAGAGACCTGTCAATCACTGTGTAGCCCCGCCCCTAAATCATCCCCTGCTTTATGGTCTGTTTGACTCTAAATGGACCATAATGTACTAAATGAACATCATGCTGTATTGAAGAAGACTTGAAACTAGAGATTGAGACCATAAACTCATGTTTACAATGTTTACTGAGGGAATAAATCAAGTAGAGTAATTTTAGACTAGACTTCTATACAACCAGAGGAGTCGCCCCCTGATGGACAGTACTGAGAATGCAGCTTTAAGACAGTTCCGTACGTTCTATGTTTGGAGAGCAGCGTTTGCTGCATGTCTCTTTCCCAACGTTTCCCGTCTCTCCTCTATCAAATAAAGACATTAAAAATGCCCCAAAAAAACCTCTTATGCTTTCACTTTCTTTTCGAGCTAAAGTTGTGTGTGTGTGTGTGTGTGTGTGTGTGTGTGTGTTCAGGGTGACTCTGGAGGTCCGATGATGTGTAAACTGGACGGGTCCTGGTTCCAGGCAGCAGTGTTATCATCTGAAAATGCCACCAGTCAAACACGAGCAGCATTAGTGAAGGTCTTTGCCAAATTGAGCCGCTTCCAGAGCTTTCTGTCTCAGACGGTGGGCTTCTTATCTTCCACCACCAACACCAACACCACAGCTCCCACCAACGTGACCTCCCCCACCAGCGGGGGAGCTCCTGCTTGCTCCTACTTCCTCTTCCTCGTCCTCCACCTCCTCGTCTTCTCCGTGTGTCTCCACCTCTTTGTGTAGAAACCGCCACCTTTTCACTTCTGTAAAGAGTTGTTTACATGATGTGACGAGCACAAATGAATGCAAACAAGCAGGAATTTGAGAGACAATTTAGCTGAAAGCTGCATGAATAATCTTGATCCTTGTGACCGGTGGTTCAACCACACATCCAGGGCAAAACAGACAAAACCGGGTCAATAACATCTTTAAGAGAGAAACATTCTGGTCCACTAACTTAATAATGAGAACGCTCATTCAGGATTCAGCTCCGTCGTTAAAAGAGATCATCTTTAACATCTTCATTTTCTTCTCTTTAAGCAGTAAATGTCACCACAGAAAACCAGTTCATTATACTGGAAATACATCAGTGGGCTCAACCACCATCAGATGACCTCATTCAGTGATTAGATAGTCACATAATAGAGATTTATTTAAAGGAAAATCTTACAATAATAACTCAAATCAGCCCTGGATATTAACAATGGAAACGATAGATTTTAACTAAATTAAGATTTTTTTTTATCACTCAAAATGTTTTATTTTAAATGTACCAGAGCAACAGGAAGGATGAGACAATTATACAAGATAATTGGATTGTGTTTCTGCATCAGACTGAGGAATTCACATTTTTTGGTTTGGTGCATAACAACAGTAAACATAGTAATAAAGAATAAAAATAAAGCCAAATACTGCAGAAGTCCAGAAACATATTGTAAATAGAAAAATACCATAAATAATATGTGCAATATATGCATTTTAAATGAAAGAGCTGTAGAGTTTTGTGCAGGAATGAGATAAATATTAATGCATGGAGATATTGGTCCTGAAGATAATGTAGCGTGTTTGGTTGAAAGGAAACATTAAAACATGAGCTTTACTTTGAAGGACAGTAACTCTGTACTGTACACTGTATACATGAAGACAGGAATCAGCTGAAAGATCCACTTCCTGTTTGTTCTACCAAGACATTCTGGACTGAAATGAAGAATTCCTTAAAGCTGCACTGATCAGATGTTTATTAATATAATATATGTTTCTGAAGCTACAGCAACCATAGGGGCTGCTTTTATTATTATTATTTTGAAATCAATACAATGAAGAAATGTGTGAAATTTTTGTAATATATAATTTTTACCTGTTGATGATAATTTTGTCCATTTTCAAAATAAAAATCCCATTAATTATGGATCAAATCCTCATTTTAGGGCATAATGTCTCACATGTGCTCTAAAACAGCATTTGTCTTTTACATTAAACACTAAGATGGTACTTACTGATTAAACTGATTTACTGTCATGGAAGTCTTTTATATTTCATAGATCTGTAGAACATCTACCTCATATTATCAGGGAGCTTCTGGGACCATAATGTCAGAATCTATCTGAAGCCAATCATCCACACAAACAGTATTTGCTCTAAAGAAAATACTTCAGCTGCACTATAAATGCATGATTATTTGGTTTGAACAGTAAATGATGAGTCTTGCCGTGAAACTCTCGTGTCCTTTAAATGTGAAAGCACTTAATCTGTTTTGTCTTTTTGTCACAAAAACCTGCTTTATAAATGAGGTGAGCGTCCTCATTTTCCTCTTCATGCTGCGAACACGTTTTATTTCTGATGACAGTCCATGAATATTGGTCTTGTCTTGGTTAATATCAATACAATTAAAAGACGTGCATATTCTTAATCACAAATCCTTATTTATTTATTTATTCTTCATATTAGTCATATTACTCTACAATACCTCCAGAAGTAAGGCACGTTTATTTGTATAGCACATTTAAACAAGGCAATTCAAAGTGCTTCACATAAAACCATTAAAAGCATCAAAACATAATGCAAAAGAAAAGGTGATTTAAAAACAATTAAGAACATTGATTGAAACATTAAAAACAGGAACAGTCATTAAAACAATAAAAAGATAAAAATAGAATAAAAGTTGCAATGCAGTGTAAGAAATAGAATACAGTAGTAAAATGCAGAAATGTAGGAAATTGATTAATATCCTTGAATCTGGTTCAATCAAAGGCAGGAGCAAACAGAAAAGTCTTCAGTCTGGATCTAAAGGAGCTGAGGGTCTCTGCAGACCTGCAGCTTTCTGGGACTTTGTTCCAGATATGTGGAGCAGAACAACTGAACGCTGCTTCACCATGTTTACTTCTGACTCTGGGAACAGAAAGTAGATCGGTCCCAGACCACCTAAGGGGTCGGGATGGTTCATAAGGTAGCAGCAGATCAGAGATGTATTTGGGCCCTAAACCATTCAGTGCTTTATAAACCAACAGCAGGATCTTAAAGTCAATTCTTTTTTGGACAGAAAGCCAGTGCAAAGACCTCAGAACTGGAGTGATGTGATCCACTTTCCTGGTCTTAGTGAGGACTCGAGCTGCAGCGTTCTGATAGACTATTTACTGTAAATATACCGTTACAGTTGTCGAGTCTACTGAAGATAAATGCATGGACAACTTTTTCCAAATCCTGCTGGGTCCTGATAAGTCCTCTAATCCTTGATATATTCTTCAGGTGATAGTAGCTGATTTTGTGATTGTCTTGATGTGGCTGTTCAGGTTGAGGTCTGAATCCATAACTACACCTAGACTTCTGGGTTGGTTTGTGGTTTTTAACGTCAGTGATTGAAGCTGAGCGCTGACTTTCAATCGTTCATCCTTGATACCAAAAACAATTACTTCCGTTTTATCTTTGTTTAATTGAAGAAAGTTCTGGCACATCCAGTTGTTGATTTGTTCAATGCATTTACCCAGCCCTTGTATGGGATTATAGTCCCCTGGTGATATAGTTATGTAGATGTGTGTGTCGTCTGCATAATTATGATAACACACTTTGTTGTTTTCCATAATCTGAGCTAGTGGAAGCATGTAAATGTTGATTAGAAGAGGCCCCAGTATTGAACCTTGGGGAACACCACATGTCATTTTAATCAGCTCTGATGTGTAATTAGCTATAGGGATGCACCGATCCACGTTTTTCACTTCCGATACCGATACAGATATCTGAGGTTTAGTATCGGCCGATACCGATCTGATACCGATTTAATAGAGAAAAACAGTGCTGAATCGATTTAAAAAAAAAAAAAATTCTGACCGCACGCTGTGACAGAAGTCCCTCGTTGACAACCAGCTGCATTGTATGTGCAACGCAGCCGACGCTATGCGCCCCCAGGTTGTCCATCGCTTTTCTCATGTTGCTGGCGTTGTCCCTCAGAATCACGTGGATTTTGCTCAACGGAATTTGCCACTTGTCAAACATTTCCTTCAGGCTAGCTGCTATCGCTTCGCTGGTGTGTGACCCACGAAAGTTTGTTGCATTTAACATTGCACTGTGTGGCACAAAAGTTTCATCCAGCCAGTGTGCTGTTAAACTTAAAAGTGACACAGGGGAAACGTAGGAGCTCCAGATGTCTGTTGTGAAACTTATCGATTTGACATCTTTTATCTCCTTCAATATGTGTTTGCACACTTTACCGTGCAGTTCAGGTAGCGCCGTCTCCGACAAATATTTTCGGCTTACCATGTCGTAGCGTGGTTCCAGGTGGTTAAGTTGGTTGTGTTATAGCTTGAAGTTTTAGTGCCACCCCTTGGAACCATCGCTGCGCACGTATTGCAGGTAGCTGTCGAATGTGTTGGCTGAGGTAGTGTGAAAAAGTTCCAGATGGCTGATCCTTTTGCTCGCTCCATTTTGAAAACAATCTATGCGGCCAGTTCGCTAGCGCATGACGTTACGCAGAGCACAACGCATATAATTGGACTGAATAGATTTGCCTTTATGGATCGGTCACATTGTCACCGATACCCGATCTAGAATTTTTTCCTATATCGGGACCGATACAGATATTGATATCGGATCGGTGCATCTCTAATTAGCTACAGACACAAAGTATTCTCTGTCCTTCAAGTAGGATTCAAACGATATACTTAGGCTACATTCATACTACTCCATTTCAATTTGAAAACACATATGTTTTGCTACGGTTACACTGAGCGTCCACACTACGCCGGCGTTTTCGAGCACCGAAAACGGAGGACTTTAGAAACGCTCCCGAAAACGGATACGTTTGGAAACTCTGGGTAGCGTATTTGTCTCGACGGACGTAAATGCATAAGTTTAGAAACGATGACGTAGACACCCGCGATCAACAACCAGGTTAATTTAACATGGACAACTGATTACAGGCGTTGCTGACCTTGGTGTCTTTACTAGCAGCTGTTGTCCAGTTAAAGTCTGCATGTCTGCGGAGGAAACAGCTGTTATTGGAGAGATCAGTGAGATGAGAGAGAGAGAGATCAGTGAGCAGAGAGAGAGAGAGAGAGAGAGAGAGAGAGAGAGAGCGAGAGAGAGACCCGCAGCGCTGTAACTAACGTTAAGTCTGAAAATTAAAACTTCTAAAACTTTCCATGAACTGTATCTGTTTGAGTTTATCGAAGAAGATTTTAGAGAAGATCTTAAGTATCAAACATGTACTTAAGATCATTAAAGACTACTTTATTACTCTGGTTGCTTAGTTACAAAAAATACGACAATCTACTTCCTGTTTACATCGGCGCATGCCCAGTGTACGTGAAGAGTCACGTGATATTCGTTTTCAGGCGTGTTAGTCTGGACGGAGATCATTTTGAAAATGATGGCTGAAACGCTGTGTGGACGGAGATTGTTTTCGTTTGAAAACTCTGTTTCCAAACAAAAACGGAGTAGTATGGACATGGCCTAAGACTGAAATTCTGCCATTGTCTGTGTTTAAGTGGATGTCACTGAAAACCTTAACAAGAGCAGTTTCAGTACTGTGGTGCTGTCGAAAGCCTGACTGGAAGACATCAAAACAGTTATTTACGGCCAACAAGTTGTTCAGCTGTTGAAAAACCGCTGAAGTACCACCTGTACACGTACACCTAAGATACAGGTACACCTGGGGTACAGGTACACCTGGGGTACAAGTACACGTGGGGTACAGGTACACCTAAGATACAGGTACACCTGGGGTACAAGTACACGTGGGGTACACGTACACAATCGGTATCTGATGAAACTGACAAAAGGCTCTTTTGTTCCTGAAGGTCTGGTGCAGTTTGACCAGTCGGTGAATGTTGTCAGTCGCTCAGAGGTCAATCAGCTCCAGGAACTGATCTGTGTTTATTTACTCTTTTACTTCTTTATTTATTTACTTCTTTATTTATTTGCATCTTTACTTACTTTACCAAACCGTTGGACCACTGATGTGTAAAGTAGAGACTTTAAAGCTCAAACACTGAAAGAATCTGAAATTGGAAATCTTCAAAAGAACATCATAGTATCAAATAAAGATAAAATAAGATAGAACTTTATTAATCACCAAGGAAACTCTGGTGCCAGAGTTTCATTTAAGATTACAACAGAAGAATAACAATATATAACAATTCTATTGTTCAATATATGAACAATATAATAACAATTATGAAGTGTAAAAAATATAATAAATAATATAGATAACAATATAGAAATAAAGAAGTGATTCTAACACCAGAGCCTGATGGAAACCAAAATAGAAAAGTAACACTGAGCTTCATATTGAGAGAGATTTTGTTAAAAATATTTAAAATGTTGTGGAAATTAACGTCCACTGATTTTGATACAAACTGTTTTGGGTTTAATTTAGTCTAACTTGTATTATTATTATTATTATTATTATTATTATTATTATTAAACAGCAGCTAAAGGAGTTTAAATAATTACTATTATTATAAAGTTGTACTTTTACTTGTAATACTTAGTAAATAATACTTCCTGAGTTGTGCCTAAAAAAAATATTAAATTCACTTTTCTTTCCAACAAATTAGTCCTAACTTATTTTTAATCTGCTTGCTTTTTCTTGTGAAGTAGAACTAGGTGGCATGAAATGAAAACTACCTAACCGGTTCTTGTGTAGATCAGAGAGGTGACATGACTGATGTGGATCAGGTGAGCTAGTGGGCATGTCTTTATACAGGTGTGTGTGTGTGCTGGAGGTAGGGAGGAGGAGGAGGAGGAAGGAGGAAGAAGTTTATTTATGCCTCTGCAGACCTGATGATAGGGACTTTTCAGTCATGGCTCTCTACAAACTGATCTCTGTGGCCACTCTGCTGACTCTGCTGACACCAGGTAAGACCCTCCTCTATAAATAAATAGGTAGATATTGAATTAAATAAATGAATAATCAAATAAAAAAATGTAAAAACAAAAAAAGTACTCTGTAGCTCTGGATGAAATGTTCTAAAAGAGTTGCATTATGGGAAATGTAGGATCCATCGTGCTTTTGGAGTTTGACCCATTCTAGAAACTAAAGTCAGGATTTCTCCACCTCGGCTATTTCAATCTTGAACGGTCTTTTTTTTAAATAATTCAACACAATAAATGTAATAATATTTATACATTTAAGTAATATAGAAGTAATAGTGAATGGGTGACAGCAGTTTTTGAAGAAGAATTATTTAAAAAGAAATGCCTCCAGCCTAGAAGATAATGGGCAGAAAATAATCCTGATAATAGGGATAAACTGCTTCTTTCACGATTATCTTTGAAGTAAAGACAAAACCTTTCTACATGTTTAATCCAATTTAACATAACACTGAGTTCTGACAACAGCAATCTCTTTTTTCTGTATTTGAAAATGATCACAACACTACTGTACAAATATCACCTGTCAATATATCACGAATATTTTCTGTTTTTCAGAGTCTCACTCACAACTCAGTGGTAAGTCACAGTTTTATGTTTTTCTCTACTTCCTTTCCACCTGTCAACATGCTGATGGGACTTCTGTTGTTTTGTTCATAGTTTCATAATAATAATAATAATAATCTATTTTAGATGAATTATGAAATGAGAGTAGAAGCTGTTGGATTAGACCTGAGATCATCAGTCCCGTCAGGAGGCACGAAGGTGTTGCTCACTGTGTCCGTCTGTCTTCAGTGTGCGGTCGGCCTCCGCTCAACACCAGGATCGTTGGGGGCCAGGCGGCCCCTGAGGGAAGCTGGCCCTGGCAGGTCAGTCTGCACAGATCTGGGCGCCACTTCTGTGGAGGATCGCTCATCAACAGCGAATGGGTGCTGACTGCTGCTCACTGCTTCCAACCGTGAGCACCGAGACCGGAGCACATTCTGGTGTTTGTAATTTCCCCTGAAGGGCTCTGCTTTAATGCTCTGTTCTGTGTCTCTTCAGCCCCAGCACCAGCAACCTGGTTGTGTATCTGGGTCGCCAGAACCAGCAGAGCAGCAACCCCAATGAGGTGCAACGGACGGTGACACGGATCATCAATCACCCCGGCTACAGCTCCAGCACTAATGACAACGACATCAGCCTCCTGAAGCTCTCCTCACCGGTGAGTTTCACCAACTACATTTCGCCCGTCTGCCTGGCGGCTCCAGGAAGCAGCTTCCACAACGGCACCGACTCCTGGGTCACCGGCTGGGGCAACATTGGATTTGGAGGTGGGTCAGAGAGGTTCTCAGAGGTAGCGTGACGTTAACAACAAAAGATCATCTTTTCTTTTGTCTGGAGGAAAGTTAAAGTTCACTCAAGTGTTAAGGGTCTTATCTTCATTAAAAAAATAAGAAGCCATTCATTTATATATTTGAAATTGTTTAAATCCATCTGTGCGTTCCAACAGACTGTTTAGTCTGCCAGAAATGTATTCAGTAAGTTTTGAAGCATCCCCTGCTTTATGGTCTGTTTGACTCTAAATGGAGCATAATGTACTAAATGAACATCATGCTGTATTGAAGAAGACTTGAAACTAGAGTTTGAGACCATAAACTCATGTTTACAATGTTTACTGAGGGAATAAATCAAGAGAGAAGTAGAGTCATTTTAGACTAGACTTCTATACAACCAGAGGAGTCGCCCCCTGATGGACACTAGAGAGAATGCAGCTTTAACACATGAAGCATTGACTTCACTTTAAAGAACTGGAGGTTGTCTCTTGAGGATGAATAAATAAAAGATTGCTCCGTAGTGCTGCTAGTGGTCAGAGAGTCTACAGGGTAGCTTTAAAAGTCATGTGCTGTTTATTGAACTGTATCTGTGTGTCTTTAGTTGCCCTTCCGTTCCCACAAACCCTGATGGAGGTGGAGGTGCCAATTGTGGGGAACAGACAGTGTAACTGTGACCATGGAGTGGGCCGAATCACAGACAACATGATCTGCGCCGGACTCCGTGCTGGAGGGAGGGACTCCTGTCAGGTGATCATCTTCACTCGGGTGTTTGGGTCACATTTGACCTCCTGCAAAGGTTCCTTCTCCTGAATGTTTCTCTGCTTAAAGGGGGACTCGGGCGGTCCACTGGTGAGCAAGCAGGCTGGAGTCTGGATCCAGGAGGGAGTTGTGAGTTTTGGAAGAGGTTGCGCCGAGCCTGAATTCCCAGGAGTCTACTCCAGAGTGTCCCAGTACCAGACCTGGATCAACGGCGAGATCACCAGCAATCAGCCGGGCTACGTCACCTTCACGTCCAGCGGGACCGACAGTGACCTCAGCGTCACCTGTGCTGGTCTGCCACCACCACCTACAACCACCGTCCCTACAACCACCGTCCCTACAACCACCGTCCCTCCAACCACCATCCCTACAATCACCGTCCCTACAACCACCGTCCCTACAACCACCGTCCCTACAACCACCACGGCCAGACGTGAGTCCAGACCCTAAACACTGGTTCAACTTTCTATTTTTAACTTTTAAAGATGTTTTCATACAAGATTAGCTTCAAATATAGTTCTAGTAAAAGTATTGATTGATCATAAACATGTTTTACTATTATATCTGGTGTTACTGAATGTTTACCTCTGAGATGTAGTACAGTAAAAAGTACAATATGTACCTGTGAGATGCAGCAGAACATGAAAATACTCAAGTTAAGTACAAGTACCACAAATGTGTACTTAAAGGGACAGTTGACCCCCAATCACCTGAAGTGTTTTTGATCAGTCTAGATAGTTCCAGTGTAGAGATGTCTGTCTTCTTTCCAGTAAAAATTAATAAGATAAGAGGAACCGTAAACTCAGTAAATATGATTGTTCTTCCAGCGGTGGTCTGTGGCCGAGCCCCGATGAACTCACGTATTTTGGGGGGGAGCTCCGTGGCGACGGCGGGCGTGTGGCCGTGGATGGCGAGCCTGCAGAAGAATGGAAGTCACATGTGTGGGGGGACTCTGGTGGGCGTGGACTCCGTGTTGAGCAGCTCCAACTGCTTCTCCAGGTGAGACTCCAGGACACATGGAGGGAAGTCCTGGACAGTGTGGTTCTGTTTAACGTGAACAGGAAATGACCAGGTTGTTTTTAAACCAATCAGAATTGATTTTTAATCCTCCCCCCCCCACAGCTCTCCCACGCCGTCTGAATGGACCGTTGTGCTGGGTCGGTTGAAGCAGAACGGATCCAACCCCTTTGAGGTGATGCTGAACGTGACAAATATCACCATGAGCAACCTGACTGGGTCCAATGTCGCGGTGCTGAAACTTGCATCCCGACCCAGCCTGTCGGACTACATCCAGCCCGTCTGCATGGACGACGGTCGTACCTTCGCCGTGGGCTCCACGTGCTGGGCTGCAGGCTGGAGCTCCGGGCGAGGAGGCGGTGAGTCCAGAATCACGCTCTGCATCGCCTCTCCAGATTAAATCAGTTAGTCCGGGTTCCTGCCCGTCTGGGTTTTGATTTCAGATGTCTCTTCTCTAACCGTTTCCTTGTTTATTTCCATCTTCAGAGGAACAAGTTCTGCAGGAGTTCCAGACCTCGGTGGAGAATTGTGGGAACGCGTCGTCGTCCAGTGACAGCATTTGTACCGGACTGTTCACACTGGAGCAGGTGAGAAATCAGAGCAGGAGGTTCTGAAGATAATTCTGTCTTTATTTGATAGTGATTGTCAGGAAGGGGAGAGAGTGAGAGAAAGACGTGCATCAGAGGTCTTAGGTCGGATTAGAACCTCTGCCTCTACGGCAAGGACTCACTTTGTCTTCCAGTACCCAAACTAGCACACTATTTAGTCGTTGTGATGTCACACATTGATTTGTGGACTGATGTTATAAAGCAACCAGTGAACAGGAAGTGACCACATCTGAACTGAGGAGGAGTGACATAGAGACGCCGTCTACGTCTCTGGTAGAGACCTGTCAATCACTGTGTAGCCCCGCCCCTAAAGCATCCCCTGCTTCATGGTCTGTTTGACTCTAAATGGAGCATAATGTACTAAATGAACATCATGCTGTATTGAAGAAGACTTGAAACTAGAGATTGAGACCATAAACTCATGTTTACAATGTTTACTGAGGGAATAAATCAAGAGAGAAGTAGAGTCATTTTAGACTAGACTTCTATACAATAGAGGAGTCGCCCCCTGATGGACAGTAGTGAGAATGCAGCTTTAGGATACTTCCGTACGTTCTATGTTTGGAGAGCAGTGTTTGCTGCATGTCTCTTTCCCAACGTTTCCCGTCTCTCCTCTATCAAATAAAAACATTAAAAATGCCCCAAAAAAACCTCTTATGCTTTCACTTTCTTTTCGAGCTAAAGTTGTGTGTGTGTGTGTGTGTGTGTGTGTGTGTGTGTGTGTGTGTGTGTGTGTGTGTGTGTGTGTGTGTTCAGGGTGACTCTGGAGGTCCGATGATGTGTAACCTGGACGGGTCCTGGTTCCAGGCAGCAGTGTTATCATCTGAAAATGCCACCAGTCAAACACGAGCAGCATCAGTGAAGATCTTTGCCAAACTGAGCCGCTTCCAGAGCTTTCTGTCTCAGACGGTGGGCTTCTTATCTTCCACCACCAACACAACCACCAACACCAACACCACAGCTCCCACCAACGTGACCTCCCCCACCAGCGGGGGAGCTCCTGCTCGCTCCCACTTCCTCTTCCTCGTCCTCCACCTCCTCGTCTTCTCCATGTGTCTCCACCTCTTCGTGTAGAAACCTCCACCTCTTTGTGTAGAAACCTCCACCTTTTTACTTCTGTAAAGAGTTGTTTACATGATGTGACGAGCACAAATGAATGCAAACAAGCGGGAATTTGAGAGACAATTTAGCTGAAAGTTGCATGAATAATCTTGATCCTTGTGACCGGTGGTTCAACCACACATCCTAAGAAACATAAGTTTCTTTTATCACTCTAAATGTTTTATTTTAAATGTACCAGAGCAACAGGAAGGAACATATTGTAAATAGAAATATACTATAAATAATATGTGCAATATATGCATTTTAAATGAAAGAGCTGTAGAGTTTTGTGCAGGAATGAGATAAATATTAATGGATGGAGATATTGGTCCTGAAGATAATGTAGCATGTTTTGGTTGAAAGGAAACATTAAAACATGAGCTTTACTTTGAAGGACAGTAACTCTGTACTGTACACTGTATACATGAAGACAGGAATCAGCTGAAAGCTCCACTTCCTGTTTGTTCTACCAAGACATTCTGGACTGAAATGAAGAATTCCTTAAAGCTGCACTGATCAGATGTTTATTAATATAATATATGTTTCTGTAGCTACAGCAACCATAGGGGCTGCTTTTATTATTATTATTTTTAAATCAATACAATGAAGAAATGTGTGAAATATTTGCATATTTCATATATTTCCATTTTCAGAATAAAAGTCCCATTAATTATGGATCAAATCCTCATTTTAGGGCATAATGTCTCACACGTGCTCTAAAACAGCATTTGTCTTTTACATTAAACACTAAGATGGTACTTACTGATTAAACTGATTTACTGTCATGGAAGTCTTTTATATTTCATAGATCTGTAGAACATCTACCTCATATTATCAGGGAGCTTCTGGACCATAACGTCAGAATCTATCTGAAGCCAATCATCCACACAAACAGTATTTGCTCTAAAGAAAATACTTCAGCTGCACTATAAATGCATGATTATTTGGTTTGAACAGTAAATGACGAGTCTTGCCGTGAAACTCTCGTGTCCTTTAAATGTGAAAGCACTTAATCTGTTTTGTCTTTTTGTCACAAAAACCTGCTTTATAAATGAGGTGAGCGTCCTCATTTTCCTCTTCATGCTGCGAACACGTTTTATTTCTGATGACAGACCATGAATATTGGTCTTTAATTGTTTTGGTTAATATCTATAAAATGAAAAGACGTGTAGAGAAAATGTTTGTGTTTTATCTCTGGTATGTTTACAGCTTCAGACACTCAGTGATCAGTTTATTAGGAACACTGAGCTGAAACTAATGCAGTCGTCCTCCTTTATGTTCAGTTATGTTTCATTTTGATAAAACAGAATTTAACAAGACTTTAAGTATGAGCTGCTCGCCAGGTAGAGTACACCTTTACAACATGTTCAACATTTAATTCCATTAAAGTGTAACTCTATAGATAGGGTTATTTTATTTTTGTCAATGAATTCCATGAAAAGAACAAAAACTAACAATGAAATAATGCAATGTTTAGGTTGGTTTGAATCTGTAGTGGCTACAAATGATTCAAACATTTTCTTTGAGCTTTTTAACACTTTTTCCTTTATATTTAGATTTTTTTTATTTCAAATTTAGCAAAGTATTTCACCATTTACTTAAAGTTGTTCATGCATTTATCCATAACTTAGCTCACTGGTATCTCATTTTTTGTGTCTTGCCCTCTGGGAAATTCATTATTATAATTACAATTATAATTACTATTATTAATCATAATAGTAAAATGCAGAAATGTAGGAAATTGATTAATATCCTTGAATCTGGTTCAATCAAAGGCAGGAGCAAACAGAAAAGTCTTCAGTCTGGATTTAAAGGAGCTGAGGGTCTCAGCAGACCTGCAGCTTTCTGGGACTTTGTTCCAGATATGTGGAGCAGAAGAACTGAACGCTGCTTCTCCATGTTTAGTTCTGACTCTGGGAACAGAAAGTAGACTGGTCCCAGACGGATGGTTCATAAGGTGGCAGCAGATCACAGATGTATTTTGGCCCTAAAGCATTCAGTGCTTTATAAACCAACAGCAGGATCTTAAAGTCAATTCTTTGTTGGACAGGAAGCCAGTGCAAAGACCTCAGAACTGGAGTGATGTGATCCACTTTCTTGGTCTTAGTGAGGACTCGAGCTGCAGCGTTCTGATAGACTATTTACTGTAAATATACCGTTACAGTTGTCGAGTCTACTGAAGATAAATGCATGGACAAGTTTTTCCAAATCCTGTTGAGACATAAGTCCTCTAATCCTTGATATATTCTTCAGGTGATAGTAGCTGATTTTGTAATTGTCTTGATATGGCTGTTCAGGTTGAGGTCTGAATCCATAACTACACCTAGGTTTCTGGGTTGGTTTGTGGTTTTTAACGTCAGTGACTGAAGCTGAGCGCTGACTTTCAATCGTTCGTCCTTGATACCAAAAACAATCACTTCTGTTTTATCTTTGTTTAATTGAAGAAAATTGTGGCACATCCAGGTGTTGATTTGTTCAATGCATTTACCCAGCCCTTGTATGGGATTATAGTCCCCCGGTGATATAGTTATGTAGATGTGTGTGTCGTCTGCATAATTATGATAACACACTTTGTTGTTTTCCATAATCTGAGCTAATGGAAGCATGTAGATGTTGAACAGAAGAGGCCCCAGTATTGAACCTTGGGGAACACCACATGTCATTTTAGTCAGCTCTGATGTGTAATTAGCTACAGACACAAAGTATTCTCTGTCCTTCAAGTAGGATTCAAACCAGTTAAGAGCTGTGCCAGAGAGTCCCAACCAGATTTTTAGTCTTTCTAGTAGTATGTCATGGTCGACCGTGTCGAATGCAGCACTGAGATCCAGTAATACTAAGACTGAAATTCTGTCATCGTCTGTGTTGAAGTTGATGTCGTTGAAAACCGTAATAAGAGCAGTTTCAGTATTGTGGTGCTGTCAAAGGACTTCAGTGCTTAACTTCTACTGTTAAACACTCACCCTCGTTTTCCAGCTACTTAATCGTGATGCTCAGTGTGACGACCCTCCTCCTATCATGCACTGGGTGCCCGCGTTGTGTTTCCTGTGTTGCAGGTGGTGATTGGAGGCTCGTTAGCCGGATGAGCAGCACCTGTGCCGGTGTGGCTGGGGGCCTTACAAATACCCTGTTCAGTTGGCAACGAGGGGAAAAGGAAGATCGCTGTTGACGGGCTCACGACCGGTGGTGCTGTCGTGGCGTACTTGATGGGAAACATTGTACTACCTGTGCTTGGGAGACAAATAAATTGTTTCTTTTTTGGCCGCTAGCTTGTTGTCTCCCCGTTCTTGTTTCAGTTTATGAGCCAGGGTGTGACATGTTAAAATACAAGTTTAACCAACGTCCACAATAAACCCACAAAACAAAAAAATCAAACCCCCAATAACAGACATAATTGCTTTTCAGTCTCATGATATGGTCTTCCTGGATCAATTTCACTAATTAGATGAATTTAAAAAAATTTCAGCGACTCACCAAATGAGAGTTAGTTATTTGGACTCAACAGGTCCATCAGGATTGGATCCCAGTGAAGACGATCAGGACAGGGATCGGGCCTCTCTCTCTTAATTTTGTATGGAGGTAAGTAGAGGCAGAAGGGCCAGTTCACCGACCCCTGTTGGCTCCTGACAAACTTACAAGGGATCCTGTTTGTGACGCCAATTGTGGTGGAAGATATTCCTATACCCGCTTTGCATGAGTCTTTTAATGCTGAAATAAATAATACCAAAAACCAGGTTGTCTTTTAAGTATTTATTCTCTTTGCAGAGAAGGTTCCATCATCACAACAGAATGCGTTCAGTCTCAGTGAGGAAGAACCAAGAAAAAAGTGAACAAGCTTTCTTTATACAGAATGAGCAAAGGTGGGGGCCGATGGCCAACGTTACAGACATTCTGGTCTCAGACTTTTGGTCTCAGACGGAAAGGATCAACAAGGAAAAACAAACGGCCAGCAACCAAAACAAGCAGCCCAAATGCCTTGGCGCTGGAACATTCTCATACAACACAGTTAGTTATCTTTGTGAACAGGCAAGGGAGAATTCTTCTTCTGCACAACAGAGACACGATGAAGTTCAACAAAGTTCAGAGCAAAATTACTCATACATGAATACAATATAATAGGAATATATACTAAGTAAGTAGAAATATATACTACTTAAAAAAATTACCATTACAAGACGCTTCAAAGACTAAACCAAACACTCATGACCATGAACAATAGAACATGGAAACATTCTTACTGTTTACATCGGAGTTAATAAATCCTTTGCGCCTTTTCTAAAAGCTCAACTGAGAATCGAACACACGCTTTAAGGCGTTGACAGATGTTTCTGGTTCCTCTTGTTCCAAAACATTCGGTATCTGATGAAACTGACAAAAGACTCTTTTGTTCCTGACGGTCTGGTGCAGTTTGATCAGTCGCTCAGAGGTCAATCAGCTCCAGGAACTGATCTGTGTTTATTTACTGATTTACGTCTTTACTTCTGTACTTCTTTATTTACTTCTTTATTTATTTACTAAAGAAGTGATGCTAACACCAAAGCCTGATGGAAACTAAAATAGAAAAGTAACTGAGCTTCATATTGAAAGAGATTTTGTTAAAAATATTTAAATGTTGTGAAATTAACGTCCTCCGTTAATTTTCTCCTCTGATTTTGATGCAAACTGTTTTGGGTTTAATGTAGTCTAATTTGTATTATTATTATTATTATTATTATTATTAAACAGCAGCTACAGGAGTTTAAATATTTACTATTATTATAAAGTTGTACTTTTACTTGTAAATAGATAAATAAATAATACTTCCTGAGTTCTGGCTAAAAAAAATATTAAATTAATTTTTCTTTCCAATAAATTAGTCATAATTTATTTTCAATCTGCTTGCTTTTTCTTTTTTTCTTTTAATTTTCTCTTAAATTCAATTTCTTTTTTATTTTAACAGTTTTTTTGTTTTTTGTTTTTATGACATTTTAAACTCATTGGTTCTGTTTTATAAACGTCTTATGTTGAACATGTTTCCAGTACGTTGAACTACTTCCTGTCTGAATGGTGCTCTATAAATAAACTTCTCTTCAAAACAGTCAGATAAAAGTAAAAAGTACAACTCTTTCCTGTGGAATGAAGAACAAGTGAAGTAGAACTAGGTGACATGAAATGGAAACTCTATGTTAGCGGTTCTTGTGTAGATTAGAGAGGCGACATGACTGATGTGGAACAGGTGAGCTGGTGGGTGTGTCTTTGGACAGGTGTGTGTGTGTGTGTGCTGGAGGTAGAGAGGAGGAGGAGGATGGAGGAAGAAGGTTATTTATGCCTCTGCAGACCTGATGATAAAGACTTTTCAGTCATGGCTCTCTACAAACTGATCTCTGTGGCCACTCTGCTGACTCTGCTGACACCAGGTAAGACCCTCCTCATCGCACACACCTGAACCAATCACGTTAGAGACCCGCTAACCGAGGAGTCAGTAAGACTATTTTAATTAATGAACAGGGATAAAAGTATCACATGTGCAAATCCTGTGTTTAACATTCTACTTTTTACAAAATAGTAGCAATAAAATGTAAAATGTAAAAACCAAAGTGCTCAGAGGAGCCTGAGTACCATTTGTGTGAAAATAATAAAGGATTGAACTTATGAATATGATCAAATCTAGGAGAGAAGAGAAAAATAAAGTAAAACAATAAAGTATCCTTGCATATACAAGGAATTTTACTTGGTGGATGATGCATAACATTAAACAGTCAACATAGTGCAAAAAGTAGAAAATATGAAAAAATATTATAAAATAAAGTGCCCAGACAAACAGATAACGGTACTTTAAACAAGTGTAATTTTAAAAGTGTCAAGCGCATTTAACTATGAAGGTATGTGCAGGGGAGTGAATCGGTGGGAAAATGTCCTGGGGGTGACGGAGTCATTGGGGTCCCGGGCTTTGTTGATGAGCCCGACTGCCGATGGGAAGAAACTGTTCATGTGGCGTGAGGTCTTGGTCCTGATGGACCACAGCCTCCTGCCAGATGGAAAAGGCATGAACAGTTTATGTCCAGGGTGAAAGGGGTCGAGTACAATCTTTCTTGCTCGCTTCCAGGACCCTGAAGGGAGCAAGAAAGATCTTGGAGGAACGGCAGATTGCAGCCAATCACCCTCTCAGCTGAGCGAATGATGCGCTGCAGCCTACCCTTGTCCTTGGCTGTGGCTGCAACGTACCAGACCATGATGGAGGAGCAGAGGATGGACTCAATGATGGCTGTGTAGAAGTGCACCATCATTGTCTTTGGCAGGTTGAATTTCTTCATCTGCCTCAGGAAGTACATCCTCTGCTGAGCCTTCTTGGTGATGGACCTGATAGGCGGACTCATCTCCACCAGAGATGAGTCCAATGAGGGTGGTGTCATCTGCAATCTTCAGGAGCTTGACGGACTGGTGACTGGAGGTGCAGATGTTTGCATACAGGGAGAAGAGAAGAGGGGAAAGAACGCAGCCTTGGGGGGGAACCGGTGCTGATGGTCCGAGAGGCTGAGACGTGTTTTCCCAGCTTCACGTGCTGCTTCCTGTCAGACAGGAAGTCTGTGATCCACTTGCAGGTGGAAACTCTAACGTGCAGCTGGGAGAGCTTGTCCTGTAGCAGAGACGGGATGATGGTGTTAAAGGCAGAGCTGAAGTCCACAAACAGGATCCTCGCGTAGGTTCCTGAGGAGTCCAGATAATGAAGGATGGAGTGAAGGGCCATGTTGACTGCGTCATCTACAGACCTCTTGGCTCTGTAGGCGAACTGCAGGGGGTCCAGGAGTGGGTCGGTGAGGGTTTTGAGGTGGGACAGGACAAGGTGCTCAAAAGACTTTGTAATCACAGAGGTCAGGGTGACGGGCCTGTAGTCATTGAGTCCTGTGATCCTTGGTTTTTTGGGGACGGGGATAATGTTGGAGGGCTTGAAGCAGGCTGGTACGTGGCATGTCTCCAGGGAGGTGTTGAAGACGTCTGTAAACACCGGAGACAACTGATCAGCACAATGCTTCAGGGAGGAGGGGGAGACAGAGTCTGGGGTGGCTGCTTTACGGATGATCACATCACTACTGTACAAATATCACCTGTCAACATATCACAAATATGAATATAAAAACAGAACTGTTGTTTCAAACGTTTTTCTGTGTTTTCTATTTTTCAGAGTCTCACTCACAACTCAGTGGTAAGTCACAGTTTTATGTTTTTCTTTATTTCCTTTCCACCTGTCAACATGCTGATGGGACTTCTGTTGTTCAGTGTGCGGTCGGCCTCTGCTCATCACCAGGATCGTTGGGGGCCAGGCGGCCCCTGAGGGAAGCTGGCCCTGGCAGGTCAGTCTGCATGGATCTGGGAGCCACTTCTGTGGAGGATCGCTCATCAACAGCGAATGGGTGCTGACTGCTGCTCACTGCTTCCAACCGTGAGCACCGAGACCGGAGCACATTCTAGTGTTTGTAATTTCCCCTGAAGGGCTCTGCTTTAATGCTCTGTTCTGTGTCTCTTCAGCCCCAGCACCAGCAACCTGGTTGTGTATCTGGGTCGCCAGAACCAGCAGAGCAGCAACCCCAATGAGGTGCAACGGACGGTGACACGGATCATCAATCACCCCGGCTACAGCTCCAGCACTAATGACAACGACATCAGCCTCCTGAAGCTCTCCTCACCGGTGACTTTCACCAACTACATTTCGCCCGTCTGCCTGGCGGCTCCAGGAAGCAGCTTCCACAACGGCACCGACTCCTGGGTCACCGGCTGGGGCAACATTGGATCTGGAGGTGGGTCAGAGAGGTTCTCAGAGGTAGCGTGACGTTAACAACAAAAGATCATCTTTTCTTTTGTCTGGAGGAAAGTTAAAGTTCACTCAAGTGTTAAGGGTCTTATCTTTATTAAAAAATTAAGAAGCCATTCATTTATATATTTGAAATTGTTTAAATCCATCTGTGCGTTCCAACAGACTGTTTAGTCTGCCAGAAATGTATTCAGTAAGTGTTGAAGCATCCCCTGCTTTATGGTCTGTTTGACTCTAAATGGACCATAATGTACTAAATGAACATCATGCTGTATTGAAGAAGACTTGAAACTAGAGTTTGAGACCATAAACTCATGTTTACAATGTTTACTGAGGGAATACATCAAGAGAGAAGTAGAGTCATTTTAGACTAGACTTCTATACAACCAGAGGAGTCGCCCCCTGGTGGACACTAGAGAGACTGCAGCTTTAACACATGAAGCATTGACTTCACTTTAAAGAACTGGAGGTTTTTCTCCTGAGGATAAATAAATAAATAAAAGATTGCTCCGTAGTGCTGCTAGTGGTCAGAGAGTCTACAGGGTAGCTTTAAAAGTCATGTGCTGTTTATTGAACTGTATCTGTGTGTCTTTAGTGGCCCTTCCGTTCCCACAAACCCTGATGGAGGTGGAGGTGCCAATCGTGGGGAACAGACAGTGTAACTGTGACAATGGAGTGGGCCGAATCACAGACAACATGATCTGCGCCGGACTTCGTGCTGGAGGGAAGGACTCCTGTCAGGTGATCATCTTCACTCAGGTGTTCGGGTCACATTTGACCTCCTGCAAAGGTTCCTTCTCCTGAATGTTTCTCTGCTTAAAGGGGGACTCGGGCGGTCCACTGGTGAGCAAGCAGGCCGGAGTCTGGATCCAGGAGGGCGTCGTGAGTTTTGGAAAAGGTTGCGCCTTCCCTGAATTGCCAGGAGTCTACTCCAGAGTGTCCCAGTACCAGACCTGGATCAACGGCGAGATCACCAGCAATCGGCCGGGCTACGTCACCTTCACGTCCAGCGGGATCAGTGACCTCAGCGTCACCTGTGCTGGTCTGCCACCACCACCTACAACCACCATCCCTCCAACCACCGTCCCTCCAACCACCACGGCCAGACGTGAGTCCAGACCCTAAACACTGGTTGAACTTCCTATTTTTAACTTTGAAAGATGTTTTCATACAAGATTAGCTTCAATGTAGTTCAAATAAAAGAATTGATTGATCATAAACATGTTTTACTATTATATCTGGTGTTACTGAATGTTTACCTCTGAGGTGTAGTACAGTAAAAAGTACAATATGTACCTCTGAGGTGTAGTATATTTTATTTTAGTCAATAAATTCCATGAAAAGAACGAAAACTAACAACGGTTTAATGCTAAAACAAACCCTGCCTCCTGCCCCAAATACTCACTGCTAGAGCACCAAATGTGGATCAATCCGCCGCTGAAAATAGTCCCCAACAGCACTATTTCCTCCTGATTGTTTGACACGGTGAACAGCTGTTTTAGATTACTGAGACTTTTATTCCAAATGAAACAATACATTTGTTTGTTTTTACATATTTAAGATGTAGCCGGAACCATTTAGAGCTGAGAGCCACAGACGGTATTGAGAGACGGACAAACGCGTTGGTTTGTCTCTGCAGATCAAGCTTTAATATAAGACGCATCCAACATCAGACAACAACAAAACCAGGTCCACTTCCTGTTTCATCAAAGGTAACAGAGATCAACTGAAAGGCCTCTCGTATCCAGTGAAGTGTTTGACCTTTTAAAAACCTTGTTTCTGAATAAAGTGATGAGAATTGAATACAAGAGAAGTGTGATCTGACAAAACAAACTGTGAGATTCTAAAAGCTATCCAAACCTACTTGCCCCTGTATGAAACAGTAATTGCCCCCTAAACCTAATAACTGGTTTTGCCACCCTTGGCAGCAACAATTGCAATCAAGCGTTTGCGATAACTGACAACGAGTCTTTCACCTCGCTGTGGAGGAGTTTTGGCCCACTGTTATTTGCAGAATTGTTTTAATTCAGCCACATTGGATGGTTTTGGAGCATAAACGGCTTGTTGAAGGTCAGGCCACAGCATCTCAATCAGATTTAAGTCCGGACTTTGACTAGGCCACTCCAGAACCTTCATTTTGCTTTTCTTGAGCCATTCAGAGGTGGACTTGCTGATGTGTTTCGGATCATTGTCCTGCTGCACAACACAAGTGAGCTTGAGCTTGAGGTCACGAGTTGATGGCCGGACATTCTCCCTCAGGATCTTCTGGTAGAGAGCAGAATTCATGGTTCCATCAATTATGGCAAGTGGTCCAGGTCTACCATCACACCACCACCGCCATGTGTGACTGTTGGTATGATGTTGTTTTTATGAAATGCTGTGTCAGTTTTACTCCAGATGTAACGGGACGCACACCTTCCGAAAAGTTCAACTTTTTGTCTCGTCAGTCCACAGAATATTTGAACAAAAGTCTCGGGGATCATCAAGATGTTTTTTGGCAAATGTGAGACGAGCCTTTGTGTTCTTTTTGCTCAGCAGTGTCTTTCGCCTTTGAACTGTCCCATGATGCTATTTGTGCCCAGTCTCTTTCTTATTGTTGAATCATGAACACTGATCTAAACTGAGGCGAGTGAGGCCTGCAGCTCTTTAGATGTTGTTCTGGGGTCTTTCCAGACTGATTCATGTCAGTTACTTTGTTTCTCATCTGTTCTTGAATTTCTTTACATCGCGGCATGATGTGTTGCTTTCTGAGATCTTTCAGCCGACTTCACTTTGTCAGACAGGTTCTATTTAAGTGATTTCTTGATTCAACAGATCTGACAGTAATCAGGCCTGGGTGTGGCTAGTGAAATTGAACTCAGCTTTCCAAAAAAATCACAGTTCATGCATGATTTATCAAGGGGGGGCAATTACTTTTTCACATAGGGCCAAGAAGGTTTGGATAGCTTTTCTCCCTTAATACATGAAATCATCATTTAAAAACTGCATTTTGTATTTACTAGGGTTATCTTTGTCTAATATCAAAATGTATTTGATGATCTGAAACATTTAAGTGTGAAAAAATATGCAAAACAATAAGAAACCAGGAAGGGGGCAAATACTTTTTCACAGCACTGTATGTAAATAAGCCTTTTAAAGGGAGCATCCTAATGAACTCTGCTGGTGTTTGAGACATTACATCAATGTGATGAAGCACTTTGGTTTATCAGGTTCTTCATTTACTAGATCAGCCAAAAGAGCTAAACATTTCCCATCTGTTAGTTTATCACAATATATATATATATATATATATATATATATATATATTTTGATATAGAAACTGTCCACTGTAAAGATGGTGAACCAGAGCAGACTGAGTGCTTTGATTCAGGCTTCAACATGTGAGAGTCTGCTCTGTTAATCACATTTAACGACGATAACAAACAAGTCGTTTCCTCTGTGAACTCTCTCAATAAAAAGACGCGCAGTTTATTGAAAAGCTGACGTGCTGGTCGTCCATCGGCTGATGAGAGCAGCTCCATCCTGCTCTTCTACTTGATCCTGATCTCAAAGCAGAGGCAGTTACAGGAGTCACACTCCGGAGGCTGACAGGTGCAGGCACAGTCCCACTTCACACACTGTGGGAAAAACACACACACACACACACACACACACATACACACACACACACACCAAACCATGTGAGCAACCTGTCTGTGGTGGAGACACGACACAGTCTGACCACAGAGAGGAGAGAATAACACAGTGTTGTGTGTAGACGAGTGGTGAGGTGGAGGTCAGTGGGGTGGAGTGTTGAGAGGCTTCTTACCGAAGGAGAAGGACACGGAACGGACCAACATGAGCGAACGGTCGGCATGCGACAGTCACACATTTCTGCGAATGTGAAGCAGCGCTCGCAGAGAGAGACGTTCGGAGAGCAGCCCCCACAGTCTGCAGAACAACGGTCCTTTAGGGAGAACGGAGACAAACGGCTGACGGTTCTGTAACGTCTAGGGACGCTGAGGAACACGCTGAGGAACACGCTGAGGAACACGCTGAGGAACACGCTGAGGAAACGCACACTTGAAGAAGGAAACGTGCTCGGTGACAGGTCGGCACTACGACATGTCACATGTGATTTTAAAGAGGAAACAGAAAGCTGGTGTTTGTTTATCTAGCTTCATGAAATGTGATTTAGTATTCAAATAAAACGACAACAAAAGGAGGAAATCTGCTCCCTTCAATCATCACGGAGTTTGTGTGATGAAATGTTACACATGAAGTTTAATTAAATCATTTAATAAAAAGAGTCATCGTCTGTTCATTACAAAAGGTGCAACAGCCGAAGCACAGTTTAATATTTATGGTGAACCACTTTATGATTGTATTATCTGTATGATTTTGATAGAATAACACTTTGTTAGCAACAATGATCTAATCTCATGACCTTCCCTTTCCCCTGAATGTATCCTGAGAGACAGTAGAATATTGGATAAACTGAACAGACGCGTCGCATAAAGACCTGGTGTGTCTGCCCTCTAACACCAGAGGGAGCCAGAGACACGGTCCACTTCTACGTGTGGTGAACGTCACAGTCCATCTGTTTGACGGCCGGCAGCACCAACCTTGAGGCAGAATCGGATCCACAGCCCGACCCCGAGGAGGATCATGTAGAGCCCCAGAGTGATCATCAGCACCGCTGGCAGAGGGATGGAGAGCTCCCAGATAGGCAACACCTGAGGAGACACAGTGTAGTACATAGTGTAGTACATCTAACGGAGTACATGTTGGTGGAAACGGGTTGGTTCTTACTTCCATCGTCTGTTTGTGAGGAGACACCTTCAACTGTCACGAGGTTCACATCTCTGGGAGTTGTGAGAGGAGAACAGGTCAAATCTGTACCAGAGATTAGTTAGATCCGGTGGTAATATGGTAATAATTCAGATTTGTATTTACATTCAAAACGAATGAGCTCATAAAACATCAGTTCATATTAGCTCCATCTCATTTACATTAATGTATCAATAATAATAATATCATTATTAAATATAGCAATCTAATACTCTGCACAATCAGTACTTTAAGTACATTTTGATGATAACGGATAGTTATTGTAGCATCATCACATCTCACATGTACTTTTGCTGGTAGTACTTTCACAGTGTGGTATTGTACTTTTGCTGGTAGTACTTTCACAGTGTGGTATTGTACTTTTACTGATAATACTTTCACAGTGTGGTATTGTACTTTTACTGGTAGTACTTTCACAGTGTGGTATTGTACTTTTGCTGGTAGTACTTTCACAGTGTGGTATTGTACTTTTACTGCAGTAAAGCATCTGAATACTTCTTTTAATACTGATCATATTGAGACACTTACAGTTCTGGTTCACTGGTGGAACATTTAGCATGTTCTGCTGCATGAAAGATGAAAGTAAATGTGTATATTTTATATTATCATTATTATTATTATTATTTATCTGCCTGTTTCTTTGCTGCAAACATCGTAATGATGAATCATGTTGCTTTTTAACGGCTCTGAGAAATATAAACGTTCAAACTTGTGATCCTTGCTAGTTTCTTTTAGTAGAAACACAACAATGCTAGCTAGCTAGGAGCTAACAGTGCTAACAACATCTTACCGCTCTGAAGGGTCCTGTACTCTCATAAGTGTGCCGTGTTCAATACACATAAACGCCGGTATGGTTGAAGTTAAGTCACATCATCTTGTTTTATACGTTAATTGTACAAAAAGAGCATTTTTCTGATGAAAACAAACGGGATTAGCTAACGTTAGCTGTGGCGGCACCAGCGTTGTTGCCATGGAGTCAGACTCGGAAGGGTCCTCAGAAGGGACAAAATAAGAAGCGCGAAGGGGAAAATAAACTCAATACTTGTGGTGAATTTAAGTTAGTACTTTTAGTCCATTTAGTAGTACTCAGAGCCTTTACTTACGTAAAACTACAAATACCTCAGTTTTTTGTTTACTTTCAACACTGTGCAATATCAATATATTATAAATACATAATAATAAATCACCTCTGGCCAAATCAATCACACAACTATAACACTGTTGTTTGTTTGTTTGTTTAAATCTCTGCACTGTTTAGTTTAATATTATTCTATTTTATTGTATATATTGTGCATTATTATATTTAATATGTTTTAATATGTTTTACTCTGTTATTTGTCTTGCTTTACCTGTTTCTATAATTACTGCTGCAGTGAAAACAATTCCCCTTGTGGGATTAACAAAGTAACTATCTATCTATCTATCTATCTATCTATCTATCTATCTATCTATCTATCTATCTATCTATCTATCTATGTATGTATGTATGTATGTATGTATGTATGTGTGTGTGTGTGTGTGTGTGTGTGTCTGTCTGTCTGTCTGTCTGTCTGTCTGTCTGTCTGTCTGTCTGTCTGTCTGTCTGTCTGTCTGTCTGTCTGTCTGTCTGTCTGTCTGTCTGTCTGTCTGTCTGTCTATATTTCAATTTCATGTGCAATATATTGTTTTCATTGATTAACTTTTAACCACTTTTCTTTTTTTGACAGTTCCTTTTTCAATATCATGCTCAATATTACTTTTCTATTTTAGTTTCCATCAGGCTCTGGTGTTAGTTTCACTTCTTACACACTTTATTTGTTTCATTTGTTATCTGTATTTTTACTTTGTTTTAGTATTTTACGTTTAGTTGTTTTTTTTACTTTATTTATTTACCTTACACTTATTGCTATTTTATTTTGTCAGTATTATTTGTTTTACACTTATTAATTAATTAATCTAATAATAAACCTTTGAGTTAGATGATACATTTTATAGTTAGTAGGTACATTTCACAAACATATGGCAAGATTCTTTAAGTCCTTACTTCCAATATTTTTTCTAGTTTAATTGAATTTGTATATCTTAACCATTATGACAATTTAACCGTACATTGTTGTTTTCTGTAGCCCTGATTAAGGTTTCACTAAGATTCACTCTTTTAATGTAATTGTTGTTACAATATCTTTTTTTTTATATATACTCAATTTAATTTTCTATTAACATCTATTATTTTTCTACTTCCATCGTTTTTTTATGTACAGTGTTATTCTTTTAATTTTTTTGGTTATGTTCCTGTTGCAAATATTGTGACACGATGACGTCAGATTTCCAGTAAATGTTGAGAAATATTAGGGCGTGGTAGCCGACGACGACCCTTTTCGTACGTCAATTACGTAATGACGTAGGTTTTGGGGGCGGGGCTATAAAGACTTGTTTTCCGCTTACAGACGACTCTTTCGTACGTCAGTTACGTAATGACGTTGGTTTCAGGGCGGGGCTTTAAAGACTTGTTTTCCACTTAACAGGCTCGAAAGAAGCTCCATTTTGTTTGAGCCGTCGAAGCAGAGCCGAGCACCGTCACCGAGAACAGGCGAAAAACCTAGAAACGAAACAATAAGGTCAAAGTCACCCGACGAACCGCTCGCTAACCAAGTTATTATCCGAAAGGAAAGCAAATCTTATCGTATGTCCGATATCCAGAACCTCCAAACTTTTGGTAAGTCGTCATAATAATCAAACTGAACCTGGCAGACTAAGGTGGGGGAAGGGCGAGCACAAGCTAATGGCTAGTTTCTAGCTGACGGTTAGCTTCTGACTTACGGCGAGGTTTTGATCGGCTTTGTTGATTATGTATGACAAAACGATTGACCCTAAAAGCAGTCTATTCGACGTACATGCGTAACTTGTAACGAAATTGAAAATGTAACAAAGGTAACAGTATTTCTTGTTGGGTCATTATTAGCCGACTAGCAGGCCTTCTGCCGCCATTAGGCCTGAACTGCGCTAGGTTAGCTTGTTAGCTTATTCTTCCGGCGCGTTGGCGTTGTGACGAAAATGGCCGCTGGAAAACTAGCATCTATTTTTACACGGTTACACATGTGAGGCTTGGTTTCACGATCCAAAACATAAGACGTTGTCATGGCTAGTAATTAACGAACAATTCCGGTTGGTAGCTGAACTGAGCTAACTAACCCAACGCTGTATATTTAGCTTCTTGCGCCTGCGCAGTTCATCCGCGAAAACGTCCCTTTCTCTGGGCTCTGCAACATGTCAACAACGGGGATGTTTAAAAACATAGTTATGTGAATTAGTATAGATATATGACCTGTGTATATTTGTTTACCGTTTATTGTTCTCATTGTCTTCTACCTCTCTCCTCCAGACCCCTTTGCTGATGCAACTAAGGGTGATGACCGCCTCCCAGCCGGGACAGAGGACTATATCCACATAAGAATCCAACAGCGGAACGGCAGGAAGACCCTCACCACCGTCCAGGGCATTGCCATCGACTATGACAAGAAGAAGCTAGTCAAGGCCTTCAAGAAGGTAACCGCCCGTCTTGGTTTGTGGTTAACACGGTTTTGCTTTATGGCGTGCTGTCGGTTTCACCAGATGCTGCTGCAGGGTGGTGGTGCGCTTCACTTCAAACTGCGGACACCGACTCGTTGTTTTTGCTCTCTTTGACCCTTGCAGAAGTTTGCGTGCAATGGGACAGTGATTGAGCACCCAGAGTATGGTGAAGTGATCCAGCTTCAGGGAGACCAGCGCAAGAATATCTGCCAGTTCCTCATTGAGGTGAGTGTTTCTTCTTGTTGTTGTTGTTGTTGTTGTTTTCCTGCTCTGTGTGTAACCGGGCAGACTGGAGCTCATTTCCGTCTATTGATCTCTTCTTGGTTCTTCTTTTGCAGATTGGCCTGGCCAAGGAGGAGCAGCTCAAAGTCCACGGCTTCTAGAAGCTGCTAGCAGCCTTCTCTCCCCTTCTCTCCTAGAAGGCCATTAACCCCCCCCCCCCTCCTCCTCCTCCCCCCATGTGCTGCTGTTGCCCTTCCTCCCCCCTCTCCCTCCTTGCAACCCCACCAGCTCCCATTAGCTAACACGTGAATTACCTCTGACAAACATGGGATTCTGTAACCCCCTACAACACCAGGGGGCAGGCTCGCTCTCACAAAGACACACCACTGCAGCTCCACACAACATCAGGGACGAGTGGTGATGACCCCAACCTCCCTCCCCCTTTTTGTTTATATCCTTTTTTTAATTTTTTTTTCTTTTAGGTCTTGTGTCACAAAGAGGAGGCACCGTTTCATGTAACTTTTTGTTTTATACTTCAAGGTGTTTCAATAAAACGTTGAGTCTCCATATGTTGGAGTGTTGTTGTGGGGGATGGGGGCTGGGTTTGTACCAGACGGTCACAGACTTTAACTGTTAGCAGCTGAAGTGGGTGCATTTAGAACAACGGAGGGTCTTTTTCCCCCATTTTTTTTGTTTTTTTGTTCAGGCATGTGCTGCAGAAGTCAGTCTCTGTAGTCTGCTTCGATAAACCCCTCTGGCATCGTTTACACGGCCAGCCGCCTGCTCTCGGGTCACAGAGCAGAGATCGTGTTAAAGTTCTGACCATCTTCACCGCCCACTCCGGCACATTTGTTCTTTTTGCTCTTCACTTAACGGCACATTTTTCTAACTCATTTCTTCGTTTGTTTTTTGCTGCCAACCCAAGTATTAAACCTAAATGGGCGTTCAGTCAGTGGTGGTCTAACTCTGGTCAAAACGAGGCCGGTATGGCGGAAGGCTGAGTGGGTTCCCTTTGTGATCGCATGAACCCTCCAGAGTGGGGAGTGGAGTCAGATACCGGTGGCGTTAGTCCAGTTAAAGTTTGGCTTTAGATGACGTGAGCTTCCTGCTCTGGCTCCTGACCGGCCTTCTGCTGGTCCGCTAACACATCTGGTACCACAGCTACGGTTATGGACACTTGAATCTTCAATTTTCATATATAATGCAATAATTTATAAAGCCTGAGTTAAGACGTAGTGATGCTGAAGTAATACAGTAAAAATCAAAGCCATGGCCAGGTCACACTGTGCTCCTGTGACTGATGGAGAGCAAGTCTGTTTTGCAAAATCCACATTTGGTTCAATAAAATGTCTGCAGTTAAAGCATCCTGTCTGTCTGTGATTTTATTTCTCTTCCGTTCTGTGTGTCTCCATCAGTGACTCATCACACTATGAAGAAACATTGTTCTCGTTTCACTGGAACGTTAATTATGAATTATATGAAATATTATTTTTTTTATTTGATGTGACTGGAGCGTGGAGCATTTTTCTAAAAACAATGTTCTATCAGAATCATACAGATAAGTCTTTAAAGTGGGTTCAAGGATTCAAAACCAATTTAAAACCTTGTAACAATAAATAACTTTCTTTAATAATAAATCAATAAAATCTCTTCCAGGTGCATAAAGGTCAGATTTGATTTCATAATTTGATGTCAAACACTGCAAGCTCATTATTTAATAATACTGCTAGGTAAGTAAAAAGTACAATATGTACCTCTGAGATGTACAGTAAAAAGTACAATAGTTACCTTCTTGGTCTTAGTGAGGACTCGAGCTGCAGCGTTCTGACTGACTCTTTACAGAGACCTGTAAACACACCGTCACAGTAGTCCAGTCTGCTGAAGATGGACAAGTTCTTCCAAATCCTGTTGAGACATAAGTCCTCAAATCCTTGATATATTCTTCAGGTGATAGTAGCTGGTTTTGTGATTGTCTTGATGTGGCTGTTCAGGTTGAAGTCTGAATCCATAACTACACCTAGGTCTCTGGCTTTGTTTGTGGTTTTTAACGTCAGTGATTGAAGCTGAGCGCTGACTTTCAATCGTCCGTCAATCATTGGTACTACAATATAAAATACTTTTACTTCTACTTTAGACAAAGAATACTGTTGGAGAAATTTATCATACCGTTCTCTTAGTTAACTTGTATTGCTCAAAACCTGCAGAAATGCAGACGAGGCCAACTAGAATAATTTAAATGATCTCATGTCAAAGGTATTTTAGCATTTGTTATCCTTATGTCACCACTTAAAGGTATTTTAGTATTTCTGACTTGCAGTAGTGTCATCCTGATCTCACCACCTAACCCTCTTCCCACCAAAAGGCTGAGGACATGGCCTTGGTGGGTTCATCGGCAGACAGAGGAGGACGACATCTGCAAAGGGGGGTGAAGGGAGAGGAGACGAGATAATGTGTATATATACTCTGTTTTGTCCATTCATTGTTGTTAGACCTCCGAACCATCCGTGGGGAAAGAGCTCTATCCATTCAGCTGAATTATTACAAACTGTCTGTTCATTAAATATGTTTTTTTATATTTAACAGTTTTCTCATCTCAGTTATTTCTCACAGGGAGGTTAAAAATACTTTTTTCCACCACCATGACATGTGATCCAGGGGAGGAACCCTGAAAATGAAAATATTTCTCATGTAAACACACAAGACCAACATGGCCGGCATCAGTTTTCAGTCTCGTAAGTATATTTATTATATAAAGTACTCTTACTGATACATGTCAGGTAGTTTTGAGCCTCAGTATTTGTGTTTTTGTGTGTATTACAATGGGTGCACCGTGATTTCTTCATCATTTGCATAAAGCTACGTCGCCCGTCTTGAACTCGTTCTTCTCCCCTTCCGCACAAGCAAGCGTCATCTTGACGTTTAGTAAGATCTACCATCGCCCCTTACAGAAGGTCACAGCGACAGCTAAACGAGGAGCATCTGAGGTAACAAGTGTGAAGAGAGTTCACACAGGAGCCACAGACTTCACGGAGCCTTGTACGTTAATAATAAGAACAGATCATTCTAAAAGTTATTTTTCTCCAACAGTAGTCCAGCCAGTTTCCAACAAGGTGTGGTTCCTTCTATTGTCACAGAGAATAGTTACTTTTTTGTAGCTATAACCCTTTTCATAGTTGTTCGTTTGTGTCTCTTTGAAGTTGTTTTGTGTCTCATTGTAGTCATTTTGTGTCTCTTTGTAGTTATTTGTGTCTCTTTGAAGTTATTTTGTGTCTCATTGTTGTTGTTTGTGTCTCTTTGTTGTTGGTTTGTGTCCCGTTGTTATTGGTTTGGTCTTTTTTTGTAGTTATACAAATGTTTGCACATTAAAATAAAATCAACTATTATAAAGGATATCAGAATAATCAGAATCGGGTTTATTGTCGGCTAATGATCAATAATGACCTCGTTACAATTACAGATTCTCAGCCGCCCAAAGGGCTGAAGATCGTGCTGATTGGGAGGATTGGACTTGGTAAGAGTGCAACAGGAAACACCATCCTGATGAGAAGGGCGTTCCGGTCTTTTCTGTCTTCCACCGCAGTGACACAGGTGTGCCAGATGGAACAAAGAGAGCTGGATGGACAGATCCTGGCTGTGGTTGATACTCCGGGTCTGTTCGGACGCACCAGTTCTGACTCGCCTGGTGTCAGAAGTCCAGATGAAGTGATGATGGAGATCCAGAGGTGCTTGTCGCATGCTCCACCTGGCCCTGTCGTGTTCCTGGTCGTGATCCAGTCCGGCAGATTCACACCAGACGAGCGGCAAATGGTGAGGATAATCCAGAGCGCCTTTGGCGAAGAGGCAGCACATTACACCATGGCCCTGTTCACCCGGGGAGACGACCTGAAGACAGAGAGACGCCCCGTGGAGGAGCTCGTCGGAGCGGATCCAGCCGTGAGAGGCCTCATCAGGGAATGTTACGGGGATACCACGTCATGGACAACGGAGACTCGGATCCCTCTCAAGTTGTCGAGCTGCTGCAGAAGATCAACAACATAGTGCAGAGAAACGGAGAAAGAGGCTTCACCAACGAAGGATGGAGAGTCCTCCAGGAAGAGGCACAAGGAAGAGGAGGAAGAGGAGGAAGAGGAGGAAGAGGAGGAGCTGCAGAAGGCAACGCATTCATTGGAGGTGCACTTGTAGGGCTCTATGTAATCTTAGCAGCATTGTTCATCATTATGAAAAGGTAGGTCTAAACCTACCTGTCTATAACCCGGGAGTAAAAGCATTCGCTTTATACATTTGAATTGTTAATCAGGTATTTGCTCATGAGATCCTTTAGTCTCAAATACACAAGTATCAGTATATAAATACTGTTATTACTGCTGCTTTCATGTGTTCATACCTTTGATGTTGGTAACTGAGTTTGTTTTTCTTGATTTACTGCCGGGTCTTTAGCTTTAACAATACATCATCATATATTTGTTGAATACATTTTTGGAATTAATGAAGTGCAAACTATATCAATGCAGTGTGTAAAAAGTACAATGTGTACCTCTGAGATGTGGTGGAGTAGAAGTATAAATACTCAAGTCACGTACAAGTACCACAAAGTTGTAAGTACAGTAGTCATGTGAACGTACTTGGTTACTTTCACTGCAACATCTGGAAGTACCTGCAGCATCTTCTGACATCACGACTAGTTCACAGCCAATCGGGGTCCAGCGTGCAGGTCACATGTTCAAGTAGGACGTTGTGAACGTTTAATCTTGTAAATCTATGAATATGTAGTAAAGATGTATTTATCAACCAGGAGACGATTGAGTGTTTAAACTGTAACCTACCGAGAAGGATTTAAACACGTTACACCTACAATAATTAATATTTTATTTAAAAAGCATGAAAAATCATATGTGGATAAATGAGCTCAAAGGGTCATTAAATGTGTAATATCTGACATATTCATATAAATGTACTACTCTGTATTGTAGGTTTTGTGCCTCTTTACAATATAATAAGAAATAAAGTGATCAGTTATGTTGCAATATGGTCATTATTTACAGTACATGGTAACTTTAATGTTTTATTATCTAAACTCATTACTAAAATATTGGTGGTTTTATCGTCTTTAAGTCAAACATCAGTTTTTAAATTTTCAGCTTCTGATAACATAAAAACAAAGTAGTCAGAGCTCACGGAGGATGTCGATCGTCTCCACAAACATTTCACTGAACTATTAATTAGAAGCGGTAATAAAAGAAGAGAGCGCTTTAGACAAAACACCAAATCTTTAATGAAAGTCACATTTGTCATCCATGAGCACACGAGGGACATTTCTTACACAGGAGAGACGGTAGGACCGCACCACTGGTAGTCACAGGAGCATTCTGGAGAACACTGGATACATCAGCACTCAGCAGAGCAACACGCCACCTTAACAGCTAACCAGCAATACTCAACGGCTACAACACTGCGCCTAGTGCACAAAACAAACACACAAGCAGGATTAGGGTCAAAAAATGAAAAAAAGAAAACAAAGAAATAAACAGAAGCCGTGTCTAAGAGGTCAGGGGGTTACTTCAGTTTAATGAAATGTTTGCTTCGAGATTAACTCTAAACTCAGGCTTTGTGGTCGTCTGATAGATCAGAGTTTAACATATAAAAATAAACCTACGTCTCCACAGAACCCCGACGTGGACCGAAGACATTTATCACCAGAAAGTAACGCTTGAAGATGAAACTACTTAAATCAGCGGAAAATAAATCTGCACGCATTTGGAGGATTGTTTGATCGTTTGAGAAGAAAACTTTATCGACCAAACGAGTGAAAGATCAACAGATGAATTCATGAAATAACCAGCTGGAGTTCTAGAACTCTTTACACACCAGGACAGTTTGCTTTGTGTAATAATCATCCTAACTATGGTGCTTACCTTTAACTAAAACTACCTCCCTAAAGTATGACATCATCCACTGTGATTGTATGATCATGAAGTCTGTATTTAAACTGAGTTAATCCAGGATCAACGTGAGGTCTAAAGAACAAAGCTGGACTTCAGACCCGAAAAGAAAAAGAGGAACCGGTCCAAACGCAATAACTCGGGTACGATCCGTCGTCATGACCCAGATTTTAAAATCATTATGAAAATAAAATCACAGCACATCAATGAGGTGACAAAGACTTGTTTTTTGTTTTTTTTTGCGGCCAAATTAATAAAACAAAATAAAGCATGGAAGACACAATAATAACCTTTGACAGCAGGACACTGTCGCTCAGGTCGATCCGGTCGAGGAGGAGGAGGAGCTCTCGGTCTTCACCTGAAAACTGTCACAACGCACCAAGTTAGGATTCAGGACACACAGAGCAGCCAGAGACACTCTGAAGCGTCTGTCAACTAAGACTTCAGTGGAACAGGTCGTTCCACCGTAATGAATGATTATCTACTTTATCAAAGCCTCAAACATCCACACACATCTCCCTCAACTTCAACTACAACTTCACCCTCCGGCCGTCGTCAGAGGACTTGTGTTTTTTTTTTGGGTTTTTTTTTGGCACACTGCATTTTCCTCCACAGTTGTTTTCAACACGTGTACAGCTCCTGCTGCCATTTTAAAGTACTATTTGTGTATTTCGTTGTGTTGTTGTTAGTCAGCAGACGAGAGGAACGAGACGCTTCGGTTCATCGTCACTAAAGCAGGAAGTTCATCCGTGTGCTTTTGATGCAGCTCTTTTTAACGGTTGATTATGTTGATCATGGATCTTTCTGGTCATTAGTTGTCTTTTCTTTTGCATATTAGAATCTGAACGTCTTCTGGAGCGTCGGATCAAACGGGGACCTCGCTTTGATCAGATCTTTTCGTGACAGTTGGACTCAAGCTAACAGCGATTATTGTCGATGATATTTTAGAGTTCTGCAGCTTTAATAATCAGTGACCTACAGGAAGCAGTTTGGATTAAAAAGATGAATTCTGGAGGAAAAGCAAACTTTCGTTTATTGTTTAAATTGGCTGAACGTTGTAGAGTCCTACCTTCTTACTCCACTAGTCTACCTGAACATACATTTAGATGTTTTTAAGTCTTAATGGGAATCTGTCACATTGAAAATGTGTGCAAAGGAAAATGCAACTGAGCCGACGGACATTTGGGAGGAGAGTTGGACAAACCTCGGCGTCCCTCGAGACCCGGAGGACAGTTTCGTGTCCCGGTGGACGGACAGACAGACGTACCTCAACACCAAACCCCAACTCTGCCTGCCTCCGCCCTGCTGCACAGAAACCCTCACCAGCAGCAGGCGGCCTGTGGGCAGCTCACCAGCACCACATCCCTTCTAACTGCTCATACTGCCTCAGCTCAGCTCAAACTCCACTTTAGCAAACAGGATGCCGCAGCTTGGGAAGGAGAGAAGTCCAGATTTTGGTTTACAGGGCTGTTCTTAACAAACACGTTGCTTAGTATTCAGTGAAAAATGACGAGCTTGCACACTGGGTATGACAGAGAAATGTGACTATGAGCTCAGGGTCGTAGGTTGCAGATCAGGAAAAAGGTGTTTTGAGCAACTGGCATTGTTTAAAAATAGATGTTTTGTTTGTAGAGCTAATGGTCTAGACGTAAAGGGTCAGAGGACCTGCCGGATCGGCTGCTAAAGGGGATCAACTTACCGGCTACAGTCATGTGTCTGAGCTAGTCTGTCTCTTGTGCTGGCACTAATGACTTTGAACACAGACAATGGAAACAAACAAACAGAAATCTCTTAAATAAATGTCAAAACTCACCTCATGGTGGAGCTCTACGGGGTTTCCCCTCCGTTCTCTGCTGCTGACTTGGGCTGGCTTTTAGATCTCGACCTGGACCCTCTTTTGGAGGAAGGGGTGTGGCTTCTGGACCTCGACTTGGACTTGGATTTGGACTTAGACTTGGACTTGGATTTGGATTTGGACTTAGATTTAGACCGGGACTTGGATCTAGATCTAGACCTGGAACGAGAGGGGGACTTGGCCTTGGCCTTCTTGTTCCTGGGAGAGTGAGACTTGGACCTGGAGTAGGACCTGGACCTGGATCTGCTGTAGCGGGACCGGCTTCTGGAGCGAGAGCGGCTCCTGGAGCGGGACCGGCTGCGTCTTCTGTTTCTCGGGCTGGGGGAAGAGCTGAATGCATTCAGTGGGTTGAGTTATCATCGACCATGTGGAGACCAGTACAACGTGGCTGCACTGATACCGGAGGTACATTAAATAAAGACACACTACAAACTGTATTTATTTATTTTATATATATATATATATATATATATATATATATATATATATAAAGACACACTACAAACTTACTTTAGACTTAATCACGTTTCATTAAGAGATTATCCGGACAGATTTGCTGGAATTAGAAGATTCTACATCCTAAATCAAGCCACCTGGAAATCTGTTGGCTGATCCTTCTTAATAAAGAGCCTCAAACACTAAATAATAAGAAATAGTATCTGATAAAACCAGTAAGGACCAGTAGGTAAAGTCAAATGATCCACCAGGAAGATTACTTTAAAAAAAAAAAAAAATCTGAAACTACTTCTTACAACTAACTCCACTTGGTAAAATTATATCAAACTTTTATTTATTTTGTATTTAATCTGTGCTGAATTGATAAGTGGATCTCTTAAATTCACAAAAACACGTTTGTTCCACGAGGAGGACAGTATCGATCAACACACCGAGGACTCACTGAATATGCTAATTCTTCAATGGAGTCTGGCTAAAGATGCTAACTAACTTAGCTGTTATGTGCGTGTTCTTACCTTCTGCTTCTGCGTCCATCGCGTCCACCGCCGCCACCACCGTACCTCCTGGGAGGGCCTCCTCGTCGGTCGCCTCGGTCGCCTCGTCCTCCTCCACCTCCGCCGCCACCTCCTCCACCGCCGCCTCCTCCGCTGCCTCCGTAGTGAGAATCTGGCGGTCTTCCGTAGCGGGCCATCTGGACTCGCAGCTCGCGTCCGTCGAGTAGTGCGCCGTCCATGGCGTCCATCGCGTCCTCGGCGTCACGCTTGTCGTGGAAACGCACGAAGGCGAACCCGCGGCTCTCTTTGGTGTAGCGGTCGCGCGGGATGTAGACGTCCCCCACGCGGCCGTACTTCTCGAACACGCGTCGGAGGGTCTCGGGCGACGTTCGGTACGTCAAGTTGTCCACTTTGAGGGAAGTCATGCCGTCGACGTCTGGCGGAGGCCTACCGTAACTCATGGCGGTTAAAGCTTGAGGCCTAGCAGGATTCCTCAAAAACTGTTAATATCTCGGCTACGATGGAGCCTAAGCTGTTTGTAGAAGGTCCACGCGCCACCCACACGCGCGTGAGGGTGTAGATTTTAAAAAGATTTGCTTCACCTGTGCAGAACAAAACGTAAAAATACGCGACTTCTTTTTCCCGCACAACTCCGTCTGCCTCGCGCTCATCAACTGCCCCAAACCAGTGAAATGTTCTTCTTCTACTTTTACAATGTGGGCGCTTCTCGGTATCACATTTGCCGCACTTTCGCCCCCTAGTGGAATTACTTAGTAGTCCTTTTTTCAAAACTTAAAAACAATCTTTAAAATAACAAGCAATGATGGAAGAAGATCCTTTATTTATTATTAAATACTCAACTACAAGTAAACGTCACGTATTCAAAACCTTACTAAAGTAAACGATTTTACTTCCATATATGGCGTTGTTGTTTAATTTTTAACCGGAAGTACTTTTACTCACTTGCATGCTGTAGCCGTTACCCCCAAAAATACCCCTAGTACGTGTCTTTTGAAACCAGAATTCATTAGGTATTTTATTAAACAGTGATGGAAGAAGATCCTTTATTTCAGTAACACATTGTGAAAATACTCCACTACGAGTAAACGTCATGTATTAAAGGA
Organism: Cebidichthys violaceus; assembly: GCF_023349555.1. NCBI lineage: Eukaryota > Metazoa > Chordata > Actinopteri > Perciformes > Stichaeidae > Cebidichthys > Cebidichthys violaceus. The sequence goes on along the minus strand of NW_027176550.1, from coordinate 640,061 downwards.
TGTGGCGTTGTTTTATTTTTAACCGGAAGTAGTTGTATTCACAGCCGTTACCCCCCAAAATGAACAGCTTTTACGGGTTTTTTTAAACAATAATTCATTAAGTACTTTAATACAGTTATAAAACCCGAGTGGTTTAAAATAAATGACATGTATTTCTGACTTGTAAAGTACAATTATTAAAAAAATAACCGGAAGTACAATCTATTTTCCATAAACAAACTCAGCACAACTGCTAGTCACAGCAGTCAGCTGATTCATATCACATGACCGCCCTTTATAGTTTCTGGCAAGTCCTGTTTAATCGGCGCCGTGAAAGTTGTCCCAGAGAATCTGGTTTTACAAGACGGGGGACCATCACGTGGAAGTTAGTTTTAGGAGAAGAAGATGAACCGCTGAGGATATCGGGACTTCCGGAAACAGCTGACTATGTTTCTAACAACACTCTGAGTCCGCACAAAGAGGAGCGGTCTGAAGGGGGTTAGCCTGAAAGCTTCAGCGTTGGTGGTAAGTTGTTTTCTGTGTCAAAGCTTACAGTTGTTGTCTTCCTCTGTCTCTTGGGATCAGTCAGTGTCTCGGTCCTTTCGTCTTCGGTTTAAGAAACGAACACTAAAACAAACCCCCTTTAAGAATTCTGTCAATTAAATGCGCCTTTTCTTATAGTCAGACATAAGGCGGGATAAAGCATACATGTTGTTGTTGTTGTAATCCAAACGATCCACTTTATAATTCGGCATACAATCTATTTACGAATAATACTTCTTTTAAGTCTAACTTTTAGTTAGATAATCGTATCTAGGCTGTTATCCACCAAAACACGTCGAGATGGGAACGGTGGAAAGCAACTCTATAAAGTTATTTTATGGAAATAAAGTAGATGATGTGTACATATACCGTGTGCCGAAATGATCAGTGAGCGCGTTCAAATACAAAACAAACGTCGGACAACTTGTCAATTTCTTGTTACGTGTTTTTAAGTGTGTTTGTGATAAAAACAAGAGATTTGTGAATGAAGTTTGGTGTTAAAAAAAAAAAGCGACAGAGACGCTATTCTTAGTGAGCGTCGCAGTGAGTGCTTTACTGCTACTTGTTCTGATTTCTACTTCTCTTCTTCTCGTCTCAGATTTTTGTTGTTGTTGCATTCACTTCCTCAAGGAGTTTGCAAACATCGTGCAAACATGAGTCCGGAGAGGAAGAATCTGTTGAACATCGTTATCCTGGGCTTCGGCTTTATGTTTATGTTCACTGCTTTTCAAACATGCGGAAACATAGAGGTAGGTTGTATTTAATGATGAACATTCCCGACCGATCACACTTCAGATAAGACGCATCAGTCATCCTTTCTTCTTCTTTCTAGCAAACTGTTCTCAAGAGCTTCAACAGCACCGAGTTCCACGGGAGTGGATACACAAGGTTAGTATGCACAGGTTCACATTTCGTCACCTGACGCTCCGGTACACAACATCTGTGCAGATGTTGGCTGAGCATCGATACAGAGCCGGATGGTACCTTCTATAATCAAATCTGTCGCACTCAGACGTCCTAATTCAATCTTAGGGAAACCAATTTTAAAAAGGTTCAGTCAGTCGGACCTCAGTCTCGTCACTTAATGCGCCTCAGAGAGGTCCTTCACTGTACACACGTAACCGTCCTGTCCCTCGTAGCATGGCCATCATCTACGGGGTTTTCTCTGCCTCCAACATGATCGCCCCCTCAGTGGTGACCGTCATTGGACCGCAGCTGTCCATGTTTTTCAGTGGGCTTCTGTACAGGTGAGCCCACGCCGACCAACACAAACCCTTTAAAAAAAAAAAGGAAAAAAATGCAATTTCACACTTCTGACGTCTCTGATGTCGTTGTTCTTTAGCGGCTACATCGCTATGTTCATCTACCCGTACACGTGGAGCTTCTACACGGCCTCCGTGTTGGTTGGAATCGGAGCAGCAGGTAAAGAGACGTCGTCTAGTGAAGGTTTCCGCCTCGTGGAGCGCGTCTGCTCCGCGTTTACAGCGTCTCACTTCTCCTTTTTTGTGTCTTTTTGAAGTCTTGTGGACGGCTCAGGGGAATGTGCTGACCATCAACTCCACTGATGACACCATTGGAAGGAACAGTGGCATATTCTGGGCTCTGCTGCAGTTCAGGTGAACCTCTTTGAACCAACATGTACCTGAATCTAGTTTGAGGTTTTGTTTCTGGGACCTCTTGTTCTGAATGCAGTTGTTTTTGTTTTTTTTCTCCTCGTCTCTGCAGCCTATTCTTTGGAAATCTCTACATTTACTGTGCCTGGCATGGACACGTTCACATAACCGGTAGGAAGCTGTATTTGATCAAATCTCAACGTGTAGGTTGCTATTCACAGAGTTCACTTCCTCTTCTCATAAGACGTTTCAGTTTGAGCGCGTGACTCACGCTGTGTGTGTCTTAGACAAGGACCGTCAGACGGTGTTCATCTCCCTCACGGTGATCAGTCTGGTGGGCTGCTTCCTCTTCTTTCTGATCCGGAAGCCGGATCCTGAACCTGCTCCCTCCGAGGAGGCCGAGTCGCTGCTGCAGGCCGAGTCCACAGAGAGCTGCTCCACAGCCAGGTGAGTGTTCAGGGGCGGCCTGGAAAGACCTGGGATTCTGTTCCTGAGTGTGGACTCAGGACAAAAGTCCTGGAAAATGACCAAATCCACCAAAACGACTTTGAGATTACGATGAGTTTTTACTGTGCAACATGATTATGTTTAGGTTTCTGTAGAGAACTTAAAGCCGATTATTGCACCGCTTTGAATGTGATCATTGCACCGGTGTGAGTGTGATCATTGCACCGGTAGGAATGTTGTGATGCAGTTGCCGTGGCAGCAGAGTCCCGTTGAGAGCGCGTGTAAAGGTCAGTTCTGTCAGCATCATAACGTCTTCATCGTCCTCCTCTCTGCAGCTCGGCTCGTCCAGGCCTCTGGTCACAAGCTCTGGATGCTTTTGGTGAGTTTACTAAAAAAAAAACCTCTGCTTTAATCTTCAGAGTAACAGCTGTTAAGACCCGCCCTCTTTTTTTTTTTTTGTCTCTCTCTCTTCTTTTTGCAGTGAAAGCGTGTAAAATGTTTGCCACCAAAGAGATGCTGCTGCTGAGCGTCTCCATCGCGTACACAGGTGAGATGAGAGTGAGACGTGTGCAGGTGTGGAGGCTGTAACGACTGAGTCTGGACTCATGCGTCCGTCTGCTCTGTCAGGTCTGGAGCTCACGTTCTACAGCGGAGTCTACGGGACGTGTATCGGAGCCATGACGCGCTTCGGCCAAGATGCTAAGAGTCTGATCGGCATCTCTGGCATCTGCATCGGCATCGGGGAGATCTTAGGTGAGTCTTCTCCTCGCTTCTGATGGTATTCAGATGCTTTTCATGCAGTAACTGTTTTTACGTCTGATCCAAGAGGCTTTTTAGAGACTTCATTTAGCTGAAGGAGGGTTTTCTCACCAGATAAATAAAAAGTACAATACGTACCTCTGAGATGTAGTACAGTGGAACTACAAAGTAGCAAAACATGGAAATACTCATTGAAGTTGATTTAAATACTTGAGTAAAAGTACTTAGTTACTGTCCACCAGTGTTTTATGAATCAGTTTCCTTGTGAGCAGCAGAGGAGACAAGGAAACGACCTGATAAACGTCTGGAGTCAGAACATGACTGACTTCCTGTCTCAACAGGAGGAAGCGTGTTCGGGATGCTGAACAAGTGCAGCCGGTTTGGGAGGAACCCGGTGGTTCTGCTGGGCCTCATCACTCACTACGTGGCCTTTTACCTCATCTTCCTCAACATCGCCAGCGACGCTCCCATAGCCCCAGAAGAAGGGACCAACCTGCAGGCCTACATCACCCCCAGGTACTAATACTCATACATCACCCCCAGGTACTAATACTCATACATCACCCCCAGGTACTAATACTCATACATCACCCCCAGGTACTAATACTCATACATCACCCCCAGGTACTAATACTCATACATCACCCCCAAGTACTAGTACTCATACATCGCCCCCAGGTACTAATACTCATACATCACCCCCAGGTACTAATACTCATACATCGCCCCCAGGTACTAATACTCATACATCGTCCCCAGGTACTAATACTCATACATCACCCCTGGTACTAATACTCATACATCACCCCTGGTACTAATACTCATACATCACCCCCAGGTACTAATACTCATACATCACCCCCAGGTACCAGGTACTAATACTCGTACGTCACCCCCAGGTACCAGGTACTAATACTCGTACGTCACACCCAGGTACCAGGTACTAATACTCAGAAACTAAGAATCCTGTTAAGTGTTACAGCCAATCTGTCCCCCCTGAAACACTGTTTTCTCCTCAGTTCCTCTTTACTGCAGCACTGTGACCATGAGTCTGTTTCAAGAAGTTATTTTTTCTAAAGGTTTTTAATGTGTGTGTGTGTGTGTGTGTGTGTGTGTGTGTGTGTGTGTGTGTGTGTGTGTGTGCGTGTGTGTGTCTGTCTCTCTCTGTGTGTGTGCGTGTGTCTGTCTCTGTGTGCGTGTGTGTGTCTGTCTCTCTGTGTGCGTGTGTGTCTCTGTCTCTCTGTGTGTGTGTGTGTGTGTGTGTGTGTGTGTGTGCGTGTGTGTGTCTGTCTCTCTCTGTGTGTGTGCGTGTGTCTGTCTCTGTGTGCGTGTGTGTGTCTGTCTCTCTGTGTGCGTGTGTGTCTCTGTCTCTCTGTGTGTGTGTGTGTGTGTGTGTGTGTGTTTGTCTGTGTGTGTGTGTGTTTGTTTGTGTCTGTCTCTCTGTGTGTGTGTGTGTGTGTGTGTGTGTGTGTGTGTGTGTGCGTGTGTTTGTGTCTGTCTCTGTGTGTGTGTGTGTGTTTGTGTCTGTCTCTGTGTGTGTGTGTGTGTGTGTGTGTGTGTGTGTGTGTGTGTGTGTGTGTGTGTGTGTGTGTGTCTGTCTCTCTGTGTGTGTGTGTGTGTGTTTGTCTGTGTGTGTGTCTGTCTCTCTGTGTGTGTTTGTGTTTGTGTTTGTCTCTCTGTCTCTGTCTCTGTCTGTGTGTGTGTGTGTGTGTGTGTGTGTGTGTGTGTGTGTGTGTGTGTGTGTGTCTCAGCGTGGGCGTGGCGTTGTTCTGCAGCTTCCTGCTGGGTTTGGGTGACAGCTGCTTCAACACTCAGCTTCTGAGCATCATCGGCTTCACGTTCCGTGATAACAGCGCTCCGGCCTTCGCCGCGTTCAAGTTCATTCAGGTGAGTTTGAGACGAGACGTTTGTGTGTTTGTTGAGTTACAGCCTCAGAGGAACGTTCACTACGACGACGTGTGAGGACCAAACACACAAACGTTAAAAGTTAACTACACTACAACTCTGACTATTTAAAGTAAATTTACAAGAAAAACTTGAATATTCTTTATTGATTATGAAGTCATGAATTTAACAGAAAAACTCAGAGATTTATCTGAGATTAAAATCTAAAATATATAACAACATTTTTTTTTTTTTTTTGCACGGTTTGATCATCACAGCACGTTAAACACCGTAAATAAACATCAATAAATATTCAAATGATTCATATATTTTGTACATAGTGTTTAAATGGCGGCGTCTGTGATGAGATAAAGTTGATCCAACCTTTCAAATTGAAGCAATTGAAATATGTATTTTGTTTCTCGTATATTTGTGACTTTAATCTCAGAGAAGACCTGAGGGTTCCCACTAATTAAAACTTCTTCATCTCGTAGAATATTGTGAATGTCTGTCTTTAATTAAAGTTATTTTTCTCAGAATATATATATATATATATATATATATATATATATATATATATATATATATATATATATATATATATATATATATATATATATATATATATATATATATATATATTCCTAGTTTCTCTGGTTGTCGTATGGCTTCCTCCGTTGTCTCCTAACGCTGCTCTCCTCTCTGCAGTCCATCATGGCCGCTCTGGCCTTCTTCTACAGTAACTACCTGCTGCTCCACTGGCAGCTGCTCATCCTGGTCATCACGGGCTTCATGGGCTCCGTCACCTTCTTCATGGCCGAGTGGGCGGCCGAGTCCAGCAGGAGGGAGTCTGACTACGACAGCATCTGAGGAGGAAGGAGGAGGGGGGATGGAGGATGGGGGGGGGGGGGCACAGCTGGAAGATGAAGATGAAGATGAAGATGATGAGCTCAACCTCTGACTCTGTGGTATGTTTGTTTTTCACATCTGTAGGAATCAAACATCTGTAACTAAATATAAACGACTCGATGAAGAACAGATGAACCTCCTTCTAGTTCATTCTGACCTTCTGATCTTCTCGATTTCTGATCTGAAATCAATCTAAAACAAATTATGAGAATATATTTACTGACTTTACTGAGGCGCGATGGATAAAGATGAAATAAAAAAAGCACTTTTGATGAAAGGACCCGTCATACTGACAAAGAGATCTGGTCCCACAGCTGGATCCCACAGCTGGATCCCACAGCTGGATCAAACAGCTGGGTCTCACAGCTGGGTCTCACAGCTGGGTCCCACAGCTGGATCCCACAGCTGGATCAAACAGCTGGGTCTCACAGCTGGGTCTCACAGCTGGGTCCCACAGCTGGATCCCACAGCTGGATCTCACTGCTGGGTCCTGTGGGAATGAACCCAAACTGTTTTTTATTTGTGAGCAGCTGCTGAATTTAAGGAGAAGTCTGGAGATATTCAATTTTTTCCCCATGAAAAGACCAAAGCCAACATTTGAGTGACATGTCCCTTTATACTCTAACACCCAATGTGGATTCATCCGCTGCTGAAAATAGTCCCTGACTCAGTCCTCCTGTTTGTTTGATTTAAAAGCTGTTTTTAGGGGATTACTGCTGAAACTACATGTTTGTGTTCTTTAAAGACACAAGACAGGAAGTCAGACAGTAATGAGAGACACTCTGCTGGTTTTAGTCTTTTCATGGAGATTATTGACAATAAAAAGTGGAACAATTCCAGATTCATCCTCTAAAAGTTCTCCTGTGAAGCTCACAATGCGCACAAATCTCACCGTGATTAGGATTTAACGAACGCGTTCTACTGTTGTGAATCGCTCACGTTGTCCTTCAGTGACGAGCGGATCACAACCTCACGCTTCACTTTTACCACCGACAGACGGCAGTAAAAAGGGAAAGGCTGTGGAGAATGTGCGTTTGTATTAGTGACTCGTCTGTTCCTTCGTGACACACTAAAGGCTGTTGAATTGGTTTAGTTGTAATGAGATCCAGAGGACTCTGCATTCCAGAACTAAAGAGAAGAATCAGGAAAAAATGGCTCGACTACAATATAAACGTTATAATATGTTGGTTAGACATTCAGGTTGGGATCACTGTAGTGGTGATGTCCTGAAGTTCTCTCTGGTGATGTAATGTCAAACAATGATCAACACGGAAGCAGCAAACGGGTCAAACACGCTGGTTCCTACAATTCCCAGAATGCATTGTGTTATGTCAAACGCTAAGGTTTTCTGTTAAAGGTTCCTTTTAATTTTTTGTTGTGGATTAATCTGCAGAGCATTTGTTTCTTTCGTTCAATCTTTTTTATTTTCAGTTTACACGGGTTACATGCGGCATCCCACCCACAAACAGAACAGCGCACAACACAGCTGCCGACCACACAAACAACCAGAACCACACAAACAACCAGAACCACACAAACAACCGGACAAACAACCAGAACCACACAAACAACCAGACAAACAACCAGGCCCGGACACAAAAAGATCAAAAAACAATCCGTTCTAAACAAAAGTCCAAATATCCCAAAAATATCTTCCGTTTTAAAATGATGTCTGACAAAATAAAAGCAGGAAACGGTCTCATTTGAGAGGCTGGAATCGGAGGATATTGGAATGGTGTCACTACTTCTACTTGAAGAAGACTCCTAAACGGGTCATGACCTCATGGTGCGGTTTGTTTGCTTCATGAATGTAAAACAACAGATCTGGACTTTTCTCTTTGTCACCATGTGATTCCTTTACGAGGACGTTTACAGCTGCAGCGTCTCTGGACTCTTCTCTCGCTCTTTATTGTAAACTGATCTGATGCCAAACCGACACAGTGCTAAATGTGAGACCTCAGCTTCACGCGTAGTGTTTATGATCTGAGATGCTGTCTTTCTTCTGTTTGTTGTTGATTATGAATTACAGCACATTGTAGTTAATTTATTGTACATGTAACGGTCGGGTTCAGCTTTAGCTTCGCGATGTAAACACAGTGGATTTAATGGATGTTAAGGGAAATGTTTGTTGTGCCATGAAGAGGATTTTATACTTGAATGTGGTCGTTAAGAATGTCACCCCAACTTTGGCTTGTTTTTATTATCAATAAAATATTATTTTGAACATTACGTGTTTTTTAGTTGTGCTTTGACTTGTGAAAAAATATAAATAATATTCAGACTTTAATTTACTTCCATCTGATGAAAATTCCCTTTTGTATTATGTTTGATTTGCAAATAAAAAATAATCAATAGAAAATAAAATGCAATGAATAAGAAAACAAATAAAAAGACAAGTTTAAATACATTGTGCTGAGATATTAAAATAACATTTTATGAATGTTTTTTTGTTCTGGAATTTAACAGTTTTATTAAAACTTAAATTATCCTTATTAACAAACACAATTACGGTTTGCATTCTCAACATTTGCTTTAAATAATAAAACACTTTTAAATAATAAAATAAGAATATTTTTCATAAGGAAATTCCGCTTCATAATTCCCGCTTGTTGCCTAGTTACCGGTAACGCTGCCAGCGGACCCAACGTGGGTCTGTGAGGAGGGAAGTGACGTCAAGCGAGCACAATGCTGAATACTACATCCGGTTACAACGTGAAAATAAAAGCCTCGAGTGTGAGAATTTCACAACAGGCTATTGATGCAGGAACTATTCAGATCCTTTACTTTAATAAAAGTACTAATACCACACAGTAAAAAAATACTCTGTTACAGTAAAAGTACTAATACCACACAGTAACAAATACTCTGTTACAGTAACAGTACTTATACCACACAGTAACAAATACTGTTACAGTAAAAGTACTAATACCACACAGTAGCAAATACTCTGTTGCAGTAAAAGTACTAATACCACACAGTAACAAATACTCTGTTACAGTAAAAGTACTTATACCACACAGTAACAAATACTGTTACAGTAAAAGTACTAATACCACACAGTAACAAATACTCTGTTACAGTAAAAGTACTTATACCGCACAGTAAAAAATACTCTCTTACAGTAAAAGTAATTATACCACACAGTAACAAATACTCTGTTACAGTAAAAGTACTTATACCACACAGTAACAAATACTCTGTTACAGTAAAAGTAATTATACCACACAGTAACAAATACTCTGTTACAGTCAAAGTACTAATACCACACAGTAAAATGTTCCCCTCATTAAAAGTATGTCAATATAATCAGTAAAATGTAGTTAAAGTATTTCAAACTGTAACTTATATATTCTATCATTAAATTATTATGATTCATGCATTCATTTAAAAGCAGGATTTTACTGCAGTTTGTTGAGCTGGAGCTAATTATGAACTAATAATTAATGATTCATTTAATTATGGATTAATCTGCAGATTAATTAATACATTAACATTATTATTATTAATACATTAACAAAGGCGTCGAATCTTCTCTTTTGTGAAGCTAGAATCATGAAATGTTTTTACATAAAAAATGACTTCAACCATCAAAATAGTTGCCAATTAATTTTCTGTTGATCGACTAATTAATTTATAGACTAATCATTTCTACTGTACTGTACTGTAGTTAAATTCATTACAAACTGTTTTATAAAGTACATAACTCAATTAAAGTAACTTAAGCTGTCAGATAAAAGTAGTGGAGTAGAAGTTTAAATAGCATGAAAATATATTATAATATAATATAATATTTATTATATATAATAAAATATACTCAAGTAAAGTTCCTCAAATTTGTACTTAAGTACAGTAATGTAGGCTGCTTAGTTACATTGCAAAAGGATAGTATAACATGTTAAACTAAAGAGCATGCTTATATAAATAATTAAAATTTGAATTATTTACAATTTCCGTTTCGACTTGAAGTTTTAGTTTGAAAGGCAAATCTCTGTGTTTCCGGTAAACGCGTGCGTTTTGACGCAGCCGCGGTTGCTGTTTTCTCAGTTAACGTTACACTCGACCAACAGCCACCGAGATTAGATACCGGACGCGATTAACGTGAGTTAATAACGTTAAAAAATACAAAAGTGATTTTAAAATATATATTTTATCATATATGTTCACTTTTAATCAGCACATGGACGTTGTCACGAGCCAAATTAGTTAGCAACGTTTAAGTTTAACTTTTAACGGACTTTTAACTGAATCTCCAACACGAACAAAGATGTCGGAGGAGATTAGCAGCTTGTTTGAGTTGTTGAATTTGGCCATCGGGACGCCTCAGAGAGGGGCGGTCAACTTCAGCGCCCTGCACGCGCTGCTCCACGAAGTGCTCCGACAGCTGGACATCCGGGGGCTGAAGACCACGTGGACTCCCGGTCCAGATGCTCTCAAACAGGACCAGCACCACCAGGACCGGAGCCACACAGAGGAGGAGCAGCACCCGGGTCAGAGTGACATCTCCACGGGGGAGCAGGAGGTTCAGCCCGGCATCGAGCGACCAGAGCTCTCCTCCTCCTCTTCCTCCTCCTCCTCATCCTCCAGCCAGTTGTCCCGAATCCGGACCTGCGAGGACGGCGTGTCCGAGGTGAGAGCACCGCCTCACTCAGTCCTCCTCATCCACCTACTCATCCTCCTCTTCATCCTCATCCTCCTCATCCACCTCATCCACCTCATCCTCCTTCCTCCACCTCCGCATCCTCCTCTTCATCCTCATCCGCCTCCTTCCTCCTCCTCCTTCCTCCTCTTCCTCATCCTCCTTCTCTTCCTCCTCTTCCTCCTCCTTCCTCCTCGTCCTCTTCCTTCCTCCTCCTTCCTCCTCTTCCTCATCCTCCTCCTCCTTCCTCCTCCTCTTCCTTATCCTCCTCCTCTTCCTCCTCATCCACCTCCTCCTCCTATTTCTTCCTCCTCTTTCTCCTCCTCCGCTTCCTCCTCCTTCCTCCTCATCCTCCTCCTCATCCTCCTCATCCTCCTCTTCCTCATCCTCCTCCTCCTCTTCCTCCTCCTCCTCCTCCTCTTCCTCCTCTTCCTTCCTCCTCCTCCTCTTCCTCCTCTTCCTTCCTCCTCTTCCTCTTCCTCTTTCTCCTCCTCCGTCCTCCTCATCCTTCTCTTCCTCCTCGTCCTCCTCTTCCTCCTCCTCTTCCTCATCCTCTTCTTTCCTCCTCCTCCTTCCTAATCCTCCTCCTCCTCTTCCTCCTCTTCCTCATCCTCCTCCTCTTCCTCCTCCTCCTCTGGTCAGTTGGCGTGTCTAAGGTGAGATCTCCGCCTCATTCAGTCCGTTTGAGATCATTTCAATTTCAAACGTTTTATTTTTGAATATAACTGAACTCAGTGACATCATAGTTATCGTTTAAAAATCAAAGTGCAAAGAGTGTGTGTGTATATATATATTTAATATATATATATATATATATATACACACAAATACTTAATATGTATACAAATATTTAATATATATATATATATATATATATATGTTTAAATGTTATATATACATATTTATATAATGTATTATAATATTTCTCTTGATTAAATCCTGATCAATAAAACCGTTAACAGTCTGAGCTTCAGGTCTGTGAGCAAAAAATCTATAATAAAGCATCTAATTATTTAATCTATTCATATTTCTACAGCTGTTAACAAAGCGTAGTTCTGTTAACGAGGTCGTTCTGTTAACGAGGCGTAGTTCTGTTACCTGGTGATCAGTAGTACTAGTACTGAGGCAGCAGTACTCTGTACCTGGTGATCAGTAGTATTAGTACTGAGGCAGCAGTACTCTGTACCTGGTGATCAGTAGTATTAGTACTGAGGCAGCAGTACTCTGTACCTGGTGATCAGTAGTATTAGTACTGAGGCAGCAGTACTCTGTACCTGGTGATCAGTAGTATTAGTACTGAGGCAGCAGTACTCTGTACCTGGTGATCAGTAGTATTAGTACTGAGGCAGCAGTACTCTGTACCTGGTGATCAGTAGTATTAGTACTGAGGCAGCAGTACTCTGTACCTGGTGATCAGTAGTATTAGTACTGAGGCAGCAGTACTCTGTACCTGGTGATCAGTAGTATTAGTACTGAGGCAGCAGTACTCTGTACCTGGTGATCAGTAGTATTAGGCCGCTGATGACGGAGTTGGGACACAATAGGAGACGGGCGACGCCCTGACATCTCAAATGACCTCTGTTCAGGTTTCTGTTCAGGGTCCAAACAAAGAAGACGAAGAGGAGGAGAGGATCTTCATCGTGAAAAGACAAACAGGAGAAGGAGCGACGGGTTAGATCGGCGGTTCAGGTGGAGGTGTTTGTTCGTGACATTGTCCAGACTTGCCGTCACCTTTTCCTACCTCCTCCCTGAGATGAGTGCTCCCCCCTCCCCCTCCGTGTGTCGGGGGGGTAATTAGTCCCCTGCAGAGATGACTCTGGTTGTCAGGGGAAGAATAGCTCTCGGGTGGAAAGCAGGACATCGGGCAGGTGCAGGTGATGCTCGCCTGAATCATTCATGTCCTCTGTGGGCGTCGTCCGGGTCAGCTGCCGTATCCGCTGACTTAACTATGAGCAGGTGACCGGGCTTACCCTCCATCACCAGAGTACCCCCCCCCCCCCCCCGTCTGCAGCATAACTACAGTATCTGCCTCATGTCGGGGGGTCAGGGGGGGTCAGACCGGGGTTCACCTGTCAGAGGAGCTGTTGTCATAGAACAGGACTCTGTGAGAACAGCTGAGTGACGCTTGGTGATCAAAGTGCACCAACAGTCAGCGGCAGGTTCAGGTTAAAGAGTAACGAAGAGGAGTTATGAGTCCTGCTCCCCACGAGGTCTTTGTTCTGGCTCCGTCTGTCTGATAGAAACAGGAGACAACCTCCGGGTCTTTAAAGTGTTAAACCTGCATTCTCTCTAGTGTCCACCAGGGGGCGACTCCTCTGGTTGTATAGAAGTCTAGTCTAAAATGACTCTACTTCTCTCTTGATTTATTCCCTCAGTAAACATTGTAAACATGAGTTTATGGTCTCAATCTCTAGTTTACAGTCTTCTTCAATACAGCATGATGTTCATTTAGTACATTATGGAACATTTAGAGTCAAACAGACCATGAAGCAGGGGATGATTTAGGGGCGGGGCTACACGGTGATTGACAGGTCTCTACCAGAGACGTATACGGCGTCTCTACATCACTCCTCCTCAGTCCAGATGTGGTCACTTCCTGTTTATCGGTTGCAAATAAAACAAGATGGCGACGGCCGAAATGCAGAAGTCAATGCTTCCAAACCAACAGGTGACGTAAACAGCTTGAACCCACTATTTGGGGGCTCTGCAGTCCGCTCATTCCCAAACAGTGGGCCGGACCCTCAGGTGGGTCCCAGGATATTTGACTTTGTTCGCCAAATAAATGAGCAGAATCCTCCGGCGGGTCAGTCCGTGTGACGGCACTTATTAACAAGCGGTTAGTCATTCAGGCCGCTGATGAAGACGGTGACGCTCTGTGGGGTCGCTATGCATCACTTCATGTCAGCAGTTAAACACAGACTCAGGAATGTCCTTTGTTTCAGTGGTGACACACACACACACACACACACACACACACACACACACACACACACACACGCGCGTTTACTCTGCCAACAAACCCTGAAATTGAAATATCCCGGTTAAAGAGCGGATGTTCGGCTCATGTGGAACAAGGGTAACAGCTTGATACGTCTCATGTCAGCTGTCTGTTGTCTCTGGGGTCAGAGCTCAGATTCTCCGTCAAAGTGTCCTCAGGGACATCAGACATTAGAGCCGTACATCTGTCTTTGATATCATGCGTGTCTTTGGAGTCACTTTAACCCTGAAGCAGTGACTGATGGTAACGTGTTGGTCCGTTGTGATTTTAGGCCATGAAGCTCATTCAGGAGCTGCACCAACAGAGAGACGACCTGAAGGAGGAGATGAAGCTCTGCCACCAACAGAAGGTGACTCTGTTCATATATATACACACAAACAGATCAGTGACACATTCATGAAGTGTTTCTGACGTGTAGAACGTGAAACATGAGGCGCTTTATCTTGAGATTTTACAGCGTTTCCATCAGAGCTAAAGATAAATGAGTGGATCTCAGAAAAGTTCCACGAGTGTAGAGACGTCTCAGTGGGCAGATATCAGCAGTGTTCTGCCTCTCTGTTGTGTCCTGAAGGTCGAAGCAGAGACGGCCTCCGACGTGGAGAAGTGCTGCCGCCGTGTGGACGCTCTGGAGGAGTCCGTGGTGAGACACAGAGGACAGAGTCATCCCTGCATCCGGTCACATCGTGGACGCCTTTTGTTTCTAAAAGTTGTTTGTGTGAGAGATGTAATGACCTCTTGTGTTTCCACTGAGACAGAGGTCTCTGAGGGACACGGTTCAGAAGTATCCAGACCCAGAGGAGCTGAGTCATCGGTGTGAGACCTGGGACCTCATGCAGTCCGCTCTGCTCAGCCAGAGAGGAACCGAGTCCACGGTGAGACCCTCGTGAAGAGGCTGTGGTCCGGACTGGGATAGGAAACCTGCTCTCAGTCTAGAGACATGTTACAACACCTCTTTAATATCTGTTTCATATCGCTGTAAAAACTCCCTTTAATACATTTTACAGATTACATTTGAACACGTCATGATAACGCTGTAATTCACCTTTGCCTAATACTCACTTGAACGCATCATAATGTAAGTCAATGCGAACCTCCGTTAACGTCAGACGTGAGCGCTGTTATTCAGCCGAGCGGGACTAGTGCTGCTAACGGCTAACGCTAACTAGTGTTAGCCGTTAGCTCCTGCTGATTTGTAGCGTTATCAGGAGAAACAGTAGCTTGTTGGACCACAGGTGTGTAGCACTAGTTTGCACATGGGCAGTAGCGACCGGGATTGTTGTCTACATTTGTGAACATTTCTACTTCTTATCAACCAGCAGATTGATAGAAACACACTCGGTGAAGCCACACACACACCTTTCAACAGCAACCTCGCAGCTGGAAGCGCTGCACCTCCTCCCTCCTCCACTCTCGACCCCGTGGAGGACGCCGGGTCGCCCCTGTCAGAACCACCGCAGCAGACCGGTTTTAAAGCGGACCCGACCTCAGAGCGCCTCTCGGAGACGCTGGAGGCCCTGAGGAACATGGGCCGGCTGGGAGCTCGTGTTGCTGCGCTGGAGGAGGGAAAGGCGGAGCGGTCCCAGCTGAGCCACCTCGGAGAGCAGAGTAAGTTCACTTCAGCTGACTCCTCAGTCTCAGAGGACCGACTGACGTAAAGGTCCCCAACACTTTGAGACAAGCTGTCGTTCTCAAGTTCAAAACAGAGATTTCTGCGTTTACTCGCACTCATGATGTCACATTGTACATTTAGGTTCTCGGGACGCGTCGAGTCGCCTGATGGATCAACTGAACCAGCAGAGAGCTCTGATAGACGGCCTGATGAGTGACCGGGAGAAGGTGGGTGAGAGGACGCTCCTACCTTCTTAAAACCAAACCACCGGTCTGATGGTGTGATGATGTGTCTGTCCAAAGCTGGACAGTCCGGAGGACATGTTCATGAACATAAGCAGCCAGGAGAGAGAAACCGGCTCAGTGGCTTCAGGGGAGGAGTCAGACAGCTCGGCCTCTCGTGAGCTCAGACAGCAAATGTCCTCCCTCAGGTAAAGACAGGTGGACACAGACAAACACAGGGCAGAGTTCATATATATATATATATATATATATATGTTTATACATATTTGAGCCCTTTGTGAGCACTCAGGCGTCGCTCTCTGAGTTCATATTCATCACCGTCATGCAGGAAGGCTGTGAGGAAGCTGGAGGAGGAGGTGAAGCAGCTGAAGGCCAAACGGGCTTTATGTGTGGAGAGAGCGACAGACGGAGACCTCCAAGACCAGGTCAGACAGGAGGACAGTCAGGGGGAGTCAGTGAATGACGAGGACACACAGGGACACTATGTGAAGCACAGATCCTGTTATCACGACTAAGAACAGGAACAGCAGCAGCAGTTTAGACCAGCAGTACGTAAACGTGACATGAGAACACTTAGACGCCTGCAGTTGGCATCTTTCATATGTTTTCATCTCTATGTCTCAACAGCTGCTGCTGTTGCTTTACGGTCACACGCGTGACGCAGCATCACTTTGATAAAGATGGTCTGATGAAGACCAACCGGCACGTATAGAACAGAGCGAACGATGTCCAGTTGTTAAAGAGCTCGACACGTATCCGTCTAATCTGAGCTCTCTGCCCTCTGACCCCAGCTGGACGACCTGCGCGGCTTGTTGGAGGACGCGATGCAGTCCCTGTCCTCTCAGCTGTCCGAGGCCGGGCGGGACGAGAGCGCCGGTAGCCAGAGCAGAGAGCAGAGCAGAGAGAGCTCGGTGAACACGGGCCGGAAGCTCAGCCTGCTGTTCCAGCACTATGAGCTGCTGCAGGACACCGTGAGCGGCCTCCTGCAGCAGCAGCAGCAGCAGCAGACCGGAGGCCCAGCAGGGCCGCCGAACCTAGAGGCAAGCTGGACCTGCAGCACAGAGAGGCTGATGAAGAACCACCACGAGGAGCTCGGCTCTGTAGACAGATTCCACAAGAGTTTAGAGTACTTCACCACTGTAGTTAGTAACACTGCTAGTCCTGTTCGTCCTCTTCAGGCGGGCATCCCAGCATGCATTGCCTGAGAAGCGTGAGGAGGAGATGAACAGAGTATTTCACTGGTTCAGCATCACACTCCTACACCAGTATCAGACTCACTCTGGAAGGTTTCAAAATAGAAGCAGCAGAACCACAGATGTTGTCTTTTTGTTCTCCTTCCTTGTCGAAACCCGGCACCTACATTACCCACAATGCAACTTGGCCGCAGACAGTAGATCGATGTGGTAGATTGTGGCGTGTTGTGCTAGTAGCGGCTAATGTAGCCTGCAGCTACAGAGGTTTCACTTCTTTCTAACTCCAAACCTCCAGATTATTTCTGACTGTTCAAACTTGTAGTGTTGAGCCGACGCCGACTCAAGTGACATCACTTGAGGCGTTCATTTGCCACCAAACGTTAGCCGAATGATGTTTGCTGCGGAGCGGCTGTTAGAACTCCAGGTTGTAGCTCCACAGTTTGAACATGCGGTGCTTCTTATATGAGTCAGAATACAGTGTGGAGGGATTATGGCGTATAGAGGAGGAAGAGGCCGCACTGAGCCCAGTGCATTCTGGGTGTTGGAGGTTTTCCACCACAGCCCCTTTCCTGTCCTCTCTGGTCATGAAGCAGTAATTTAAATACTGTGTGTGTGTGTGTGTGTGTGTGTGTGTGTGTGTGTGTGTGTGTGTGTGTGTGTCTCAGAACGTGGAGCTGATGAACGATGTGCAGAAGGCGATCCTGGAGATTCAGGGCGAGTGTGAGAAGCTGCATGAATCCACCAGAAGTCTGCGTGACGACAGCAGACAGAAACAGAGCCACATCGAGGTGAACAAACGCAGTGTTTACTGTAATATGTAATGTTCCTTCATCACTCAAAACACATTGAACTGACCATCACAAATCAGTTCAAAGGAGCTGCACACACCAGAACTAATGAAGAACAAACCCAGAGGACAGTACACACAAGGAACTGATTCACTAATGAAACACAGGAGAGGAAGTAGAACACGTGGAGAGTGACTATCAAAATAAAACAGCAAACAAACTACGAACAAACCCAAGGGCAGTGGAGCAACACTGCTCCTCCTCGTACCATTACTGTTGTTTGTTCCACAGGAGCTCTTCAAGACGACGGAGGAGCTGGAGGAGAAGAAGGCCGACAAGCAGATGGTCGAGAGTGGAATCGTAAGTAACTAAAAGAGTGAGGATAAGAAAGACGCTGGGCAGGATTGTGTGTCTGCAGTTTATGAAACTATCTGAGGAGAGTCACAGCAGCTCGTAATATTTCTCATTTAGTAAACAGTGACTCATTTAGGTGACCTAAAGTGAGTTTTACTACGAGACTGTGGGTGTGATTAAGTAATACACTAACGTAAAATGTAATCCTGGATTCACAGGGTAGTTTATTATTATTATTATTATTATATTATATTAATGATGTGTGTTATTCACCTGGTAGGGTTACTAGAGACAGGGGTCAGAGGGCAACTTAGAAGGTGGCTTTATCAGCGTTAGGGTGAAGTCAGACACACACACACACACACACACACAGAGACACACACACACACACACACACACACACACACAGAGAGACACACACACACACAGAGACACACACACACACACACACACACACAGAGACACACACACACACACACACACACACACAGAGAGACAGAGACACACAGAGACACACACACACACACACACACACACACACACAGAGACACACACACACACACACACACACACACACAGAGACACACACACACACACACAGAGAGACACACACACACACAGAGACACACACACACACACACACACACACACACACACACACAGAGAGACACACACACACACACACACACACACAGAGAGACAGAGACACACACACAGAGACACACACACACACACACAGAGAGACAGAGACACACACACACACACACACACACAGACAGACAGAGACACACACAGAGACACACACACACACACAGACATACAGAGACACACACACACACACACACACACACAGAGATACACATACACACACACACACACACACAGAGAGAGACAGAGACACACACACAGACATACACACACACACACACACACACAGAGACACACACACACAGACATACAGAGACACAGACAAACAGACAGACACACACAGAGACAGAGACACACACTGTTGTCTTACTTCCTGTTGTCTCTTCCTGTTGTCTTATGTCCTGTTGTCTCACTTCCTGTTGTCTTACCTCCTGTTGTCTCACTTCCTCTTGTTTCACTTCCCATTGTCTTACTTTCTGTTGTCTCACTTCCTGTTGTCTTACGCCCTGTTATCTCACTTCCTCTTGTTTCACTTCCCGTTGTCTTACTTTCTGTTGTCTCACTTCCTGTTGTCTTATTTTCTGTTGTCTTACGTCCTGTTGTCTCACTTCCTGTTGTCTTACTCCCTGTTGTCTTACATCCTGTTGTCTCACTTCCTGTTGTCTTATTTTCTGTTGTCTTACGTCCTGTTGTCTCACTTCCTGTTGTCTTACGCCCTGTTGTCTTACGTCCTGTTGTCTCACTTTGTGTTGTCTTACTTCCTGTTGTCTTACGCCCTGTTGTCTCACTTCGTGTTGTCTCACTTCCTGTTGTCTTACGCCCTGTTGTCTTACGTCCTGTTGTCTCACTTCCTGTTGTCTTACGCCCTGTTGTCTTACGTCCTGTTGTCTCACTTTGTGTTGTCTTACTTCCTGTTGTCTTACGCCCTGTTGGCTTACGTCCTGTTGTCTCACTTCGTGTTGTCTCACTTCCTGTTGTCTCACTTCCTGTTGTCTCTCCACACCTGAAGAAAGCAGATAAATGTGCTCTGGAGAGCAAAGTGAGCCGTCTGCAGTTTGACTCTGTGACCGAGCAGCTCAGCGTCATGTTCCACGAGCTGCTGAGCAAAGTGACGGGTCAGGAGCAGGACTGGAACAAAGTGATGGAGCGACTCTCCACCGAGATGGAGTGTAAGGTGAGTCACGGCCACGTCTCCAGAGACAGATGTGGAGGCTTGATCTGGGCTCGCCTGAGACCTCGCGTTAACACTTGCGATGTCGCTGCAGTTGAACAGGATGGAGCTGGACTCTGTGAAGGAGCAGCTGGAGGATCGATGGAAGAACATCCAGCAGAAGCTGCAGGATCAGGGAGCTCCAGAGCACGAGGACGCTGCTGGGATCAGGAAGTAAGAGCTGTGTGTGTGTGTGTGTGTTTTATATTTATTTATTTATTTATATATTTATTTATTTTATTTATATATACAGTACATCAATATTTATTTATATTTATTTTTATATATATTTCTATATATTATACTTATAAATATTTATTTATTTATCATTATTTATCATAATTTTCAGACATTATTTTAATCAAGTGTCAGGTCAGATATGTCGACCAGATTCAATATTTTTCTATTTTTACTCTTCACTCTCAACAGGTAAAACATTAGCTTTTATATTTAGTAACCGTTAATGTTTACTAGTTTGTTTGTTTGAATTTGAAGTAATGTAAATGTCAGCGTCTGAAGTGTTTCTGCATTAATTGCAATAGAAGTTTAATAGAAATATTCTTGCAGATATCATTTCCCACCGAAGCTCTCAGCGCGTTGAAGGCTCCTCTGATGGCCTGAAGTGAACACTCAGACGTTCTCTCTCGTGTCTCACTGAAGCTGTTTCTCTGTGTTTTCCCTCCAGACAGCTGGTGGACAGATTCCACTGCCTCTCCTGTGACCGACCTGTCGTCATGCACACCCCCGGACAGTGAGTTCATGCTGACGCTGTCCTCACTTATTTCATGCTGACGTCTCCACAGAGAAACAGGTTTGCTGGTTGTGTTTCATACCTTAAAGTGTCTCTTCTCTGCTCTCGTGTGTTTGTGGTGATGAAAGACATCTGAAGCTGCCGTCTTCTGGATTCCCCTCACACAAGTCCATCAGGCCGTTCACTGTGTACGCTCTGGAGCAGTTCAGACAGCACTACAGGAGGTGAGGCCAGCAGAGTCCTCTATCTGAGTCCTCTATCTGAGTCCTCTATGTGAGTCCTCTATCTGAGTCCTCTATCTGAGTCCTCTATGTGAGTCCTCTATCTGAGTCCTCTATCTGAGTCCTCTATCTGAGTCCTCTATGTGAGTCCTCTATCTGAGTCCTCTATCTGAGTCCTCTATGTGAGTCCTCTATCTGAGTCCTCTATCTGAGTCCTCTATGTGAGTCCTCTATCTGAGTCCTCTATCTGAGTCCTCTATGTGAGTCCTCTATGTGAGTCCTCTATCTGAGTACTCTATCTGAGTCCTCTACCTGAGTCCTCTATGTGAGTCCTCTATGTGAGTCCTCTATGTGAGTCCTCTACCTGAGTCCTCTATCTGAGTCCTCTACCTGAGTCCTCTATCTGAGTCCTCTATCTGAGTCCTCTATGCGAGTCCTCTGTTCACCAGCAGGGGGCTCCAGAGTCTCAAAGTAATTCACTTAAACATTGTGTCTGTGGACGTTTCATGAAGGTGAAGCCACATACATATCTGATCCTTCACTCAGTCAGAGTACCTGGTAGTGTCTCAGTACCTGATCCGTAGTAAGCTGGTCTTCCGTCTCAGCCTGAAACCAGGAACCAACCGCCTCAACTACGAGGCCGCAGTCAGGAGACGGGAGCAGCTCCAGAGGAGCCACGCTGTGATGTGCAGCCAGATAGACAGCGTGCAGGGGACACGGAGACACGGGGACAGGACCGGCAGCTGCACCACCGCCGGGGAAAACCTGATCCAGAGCCAGAGCCAGATCCAGATCCAGATCCAGACAGGGTAGGGAGGAGAGGATAAGGAAGGAGGAGAGCACAGAGGGGAGGACAGGGAGGGAGGAGAGAGAGGACAGCCAGGAGAGAGGACAGGGAGGGAGGAGACAGGGAGGAGAGAGAAGAGAGGGAGGGAGGAGATACAGGGAGGAGAGAGAGGACAGGGTGGGAGGAGAGACAGGGAGGAGAGAGAGAAGAGACAGGGAGCAGAAAGAGGAGAGACAGGGAGGAGAGAGAGGAGAGAGAGAAGAGACAGGGAGCAGAAAGAGGAGAGACAGGGAGGAGAGAGAGGAGAGAGAGAAGAGACAGGGAGCAGAAAGAGGAGAGACAGGGAGGAGAGAGAGGAGAGACAGGGGAGACAGAAGAGACAGGGAGCAGAGAGAGGAGAGACAGGGAGGAGAGAGAGGAGAGACAGAGAGGAGAGAGAGGGAGGAGAGAGAGGAGAGAGAGAGAGGAGAGAGAGGGAGCAGAGAGGAGAGGAAGAGAGGTTTGTGTTACTGTGACTCTTTTTTCAGATTCACACAATAACATGTAAATGATCAGTAACAGCTTTCATGCTGTTCCTGATCTCCCTGTTGATCTCGTCCACATCTATAAATCTACTGCTGGAATCAGACTCTAGTGTCTCTCTGGTCGCGTTGACGTGAGCAGAGAGACACTAGAGTCAGATGTCAGACTCTAGTGTCTCTCTGCTCGCGTCTCAACGTGTGTCTCTGACCGAGCAGCGAGCGGATCTGTGGAGGGAGTCACACGCTCACCTCGACCAACCAGAGACGCACCGGACAGAAGACCGTGAAGCACCACAGCCAGGTGGAGGTGGACCAGGTGGGACAGGTGGGACAGTGTTCATCCACCTTCTTCTTCTCATGTCAAACATACATCAGAGCAAGAACAGCGACGTATCATTATTCTACACACATGATGCCTCTGTGCTGGTTCTGGTTCTGAAAAGAAGAGAATGTATCAATCGGATGTTATCAGCTGCTGTCTGCTCACCATCAACCTGTGTGTGTGTGTGTGTGTGTGTGTGTGTGTGTGTGTGTGTGTGTGTTAGTCGGAGGAGGTTGACATCATCGGACTGGACGGGCATGTTTACAAGGGTCGCCTGAACATACCTGCCAGAAATGCAGAAACTAAACTACCTACAATCTCTACCAAAGACGGTACGTCTATTCTATTTCAGTGTTTAAAGCGCTTATGAAGTTGTTTCATGTTGTTGTTGTTGTTGTTATTGTCATCATCACTATAATCGCATGTTGTCGCCTCGTTCCTCTGATATCTGCAGGCAAAGCTAAAGACAAGACCAGGAGCTCTCTGCCCCAAAAACCCACCGCTTCTCCAGATGTTCTTCACCCACTCAGTGTCAAGAGTGCTCAGTGCAGCCGCTCAGGTGAGTCACACACACACACACATACACACTCACACACACACACACAGGTAAAGGTGTGACTCTCTGGGTTTCCTCTCTCAGTATAAAGACGATCAGTGTTCTGTGATATCTGTCTGAACAGGTCGACCTCCTGAACCGATCGCTGCCTTTTCAAAACAAAAGACTCAAGACGTCACACAGAGTTTTACTTTGTCCGCCTCGCGTTACTTTCTTAAAGGGACAGTAGTGATGGTATGTGGTGGGGTTGTATGAGCTTCTTCTCCACAGTCAGTGTTTTACTACAGTAGACGGAGCAAAGTAATGTACTGCAGACTCCTAAATCCATTCCTTTGTATGTGTATTTATATATTTATATATACTGTATTTATATATATATATATATCTATAGATATGTATGTAGCAACGTCATCATGCAGAAACCTACATCAGGTCACGTATAATATCATTTTGATGCTCAAACATACGTACTTCAACCACAACGTGAAGGTTGGTATTTAAATACATGAGGAACATCACTGGGAAGTCCCGCCCTTTAATGTACATTTCATGTCTTTAAGTCTTTGTCCCGTCTCAAAGGCAGTGAGCGTGTGAGTGACGGTGCTCTCGTCCTCTCGTCCTCCCAGCCTCCAGCAGCTCTGGGAGGGACTGGCCCGTCTCGGCTCTGGGCTGCACGTCTCAGAGCTCCGTCTCTCCTTCGGCTGCAGCAGAGAGCGGCGCGGAGCGGCGCGCTGACGAGCCGCTCGGCCTGTAGGGGGCGACTCTCCGACATGTGTAGTAAAGTTGTGCAGACATGAAGGTAAAGCTGCTTTCGTCCTTTTATTGGTGTCATTTTATTCATTTGATTTGCACCATAAGTCACCTGTCAAACAGCCACTTTAAGTATCGTTATTAATAATTATATAATAACATGGAACTCTTCAGTCGCAGTATTAAATACTTGTATAAAGCCTTCAGTTACAACGTATGAACTCTTTCTACACTACGAGTCTGTTACTCTCTATTGTTATCAACGTGTTGGTCCGTCCCTTAATACCGTCTCACTTCCTGTCTGTGTCTCTGAGCTCCGACCTCATTGGCTGCTACTGAAGACATAAATCTTTAAAAACACAAATATATAAAGTTTCATCTTCAAACTTTGTTTGTGGTTTTTATCAAACAAAGCGGAGGATTTTCAGCTGATTTTCTCTGTTGGTTTAAGTCTGAACGTGAAGTACAAACAGAACTTTAGAGTACTTCTTATGAATACTTACTACTGATGCATGAATCATTAAAATGTCGGTAGACAAACATCCTCCATGTGTTTCACTGTCAGCTCTGTGTGGCAGGAGGCCGTGACCCCGTGTGTTGCATCATGGGAGGAAGCAGCGGTGTACTTCCTGTTATCAGAAACATCAGACCGAGAGCAGGAAGAACACGCTGACGAGTAAAGATGAAGGGGGGGGGGCTTTACTTTGAAGTGCTCCAGATCACTTCCTGTCATTGAAGAATTTGGTTTTATGTCATGTGACTTTTTGTGGTCAATGTGTTGGTTCTGAAACATTTTATTTTGAAGGAGAGAATATTTACTCAAGTACTGTATTCAGAATCCTACTTAAGTATCAGCTTCATGTAGTCAAAGTACAGCAGTATTCTCAGGCCCGTCCAGTAAAAGTACAGCAGTATTCTCAGGCCCGTGCAGTAAAAGTACAGCAGTATTGTGGTTTTACTTGAGTAAGATTTTGAATGCAGGAAGTTCTACTTGTACAGGAGTATTTGTACATTAAAGTAGTGGTACTTTTACTTCAGTAGTGTCTCTTTAAGTTTTTACAACCTGTCTTTGAGTTCATTGAACGTTTCTCCACACTAACTTCCTCTTTAGCACCGTGTCCCCGTTTAGCGGGACGCTCGGCATCGACCACATCCTTCCTCCGTATGCAAAGTATCAGAGCAACGCTTAGTTGTGACGGTAAAAACCAACGTGATGAAACTACACAAAAGTACATCATACCGTGTTTTTATTAAACGTATAAATACACATTTTCAACAGAGGAAATGAACATAAAGTCCTTCTCTATAAAAGAGCCGTGGATTACGCCAGAGTACAACCAGAGTAAAAGTTCAACAGGGAAGCTTCAGGCTGCTTTGGACACATCGCCTCCACCATTGACTTCCATTCATTTCAGTGAGGAGTGATGTAATCCACCACAGAGAACAATGTGTCGCCTCTACCGTTGACTTCCATTCATTTCAGTGAGGAGTGTTGTAATCCACCACAGAGAACAATGTGTCGCCTCTACCGTTGACTTCCATTCATTTCAGTGAGGATAAGACATAAAGTCTGCATTCATTCATATCTCAGAAAGTATTAGAAACTAAATGTACTCAAAGTATCAAAAGTAAAATCTTATTTTAAATTATTGGATTATTTTCTGTTTATGTTGCAGCTAATTCTGATTTACCTTTAAATATTCAAATTTGCATGAAAAATCTTTATCTGCAAATTAACACTAAGTTTATCCGTCAGACAAACGTAGTGCAGTGAAAAGTACAATACGTCATATATTAATACTCAAGTAAAGTACTTTAGTAAATGTACTTAGTTACTTTACACTGCTGGAGGTAATCAGAGTAATGAAAACAATAATAAAACAAGTTCACTTTAAAATACTCGTCTTACATGATAAACTATATTTTGAGCTTTTGAATCCTTTCACTTGAGGAATAAAGAAAATGATCGATTGATCATGAAAATAATCATCATCATCCTTTAAACTGCGTTCATTGTTCACCGTGACGTCATTGTTAACAATGATGTCATTGTTCACCGTGATTCTGTGATGTCATTGTTCACCATGACGTCATTGTTCACCGTGATTCTGTGACATCATTGTTCACCGTGATGGATTATAATCCCACATAAAGCTTCAGCAGCTGAACGTGTGAAACATTGAAAATAAAGTGAAACGTTGTTGAACAAATAAACTCCTATAAAGACGAGAATCTGTCAGAGAACGAGACGTAAACAAACACCCGATGATCAGATATGATCTCATCTCCGATAATGAAAACAAACAGGAACAGTAAAATGGTTGATTGTCTGAGTGAAGAAATAAAATGACGGAGAGAAGGTGACGTTAAACTGATGATGTTCTTCTGTTTCTGAAGCATCACTCTGCTCTCTGAAGTTAAACCGTCGACGCTCTTAAATCGCATTCAAATGAAATCACATTCAAATGAAATCACATTCAAATGAAATCACATTCAAATGAAATCACATTCAAATGAAATCACATTCAAATGTGCGTCTCTGTGTCTTTTGGCTTTATTTACAAAAACTTGCCTCATTATCAACAAGCAGGACATTAATCCTCTTCATAAGGAAAATAAAAAAAATTATTCATAACAAAAACAGCTCTTCAAATAATCAAATTATTGCCGTTCCACCAAACCCATCGATCATATTTAGACTTTATACTCTTTATATATTCACATCTGGATGAAATTATATTCCGTCTGCTGCAAACAAACTAAACTGTGTATTTTATCTTTGATCCAGGAAGTCAGAAATACATAATATTTTTGTACATCAGGAGAAATAGATAAACTATAAAATAATGTGAACATATTCAAACCAGACGTTTGAACGTTATTATCTTCCATTCAAAGCTTCTGTTGAGGTTTTTAATGTCTGTCGGTATATTTTCGTCGTCACCCAAAAAAAGCCTCAATAACAGCCTGAATTCTGACCTCAGAGAAAATATGATCTGAAGTATTTAGTTGGATAAAAACATATAAATGGTATAAATGGTTACATTTATCATGTATAATGTAAACTGATCACAAATCAAGACAAATGTTGAATGTCAACATTGTAAAAGACGCTTCCAACGAGTAATTATTTCTTTAATTACCTTTCATATTGTTATTTATTCAATAGTTGTGTTTCCAGCCCACAGACATGGGAGCTGTAGTTTCTCTGTCTGCTCACTAAAGAAGTTGTAGTTTCACTTTGTTTCAGTCGGCCGGACAAGAAGTGACGTCATGACTCCGCCTCTCTATGGCGTCGCTCAGATTAAAACGCAGAGGCGGCAGCCATCTTTGTTTGGATCAGAGGAAAAGAGACGCTAATTAAAAACATGTATGAGCAGCAGAGAGAATATGTTCTCATCCAGGCGAGTCTTTAAAAATGTTTTTAATGTTTGTGCCTCAGACGTCGTGGAGCTCTGAAGCTGTGACCGTCTGAGGCCGTCTCACCCTCAAACCCGTCTCACCCTCAAACCCGTCTCACCCTCAAACTCTCTCCGTTTGTTTATCTGCTGGTTTCTGAACGAGAGAAGAAGAGTTTGAGAACCATCGATCGCTCTGCTGGGTCTGTTTGAGCTGATGATGAAGACCAGAGACTGAGTCTTGTTGCTCATCATCATCATCCTCCTCCGTTCTTCCTCAGCTTGTATATCTGGTGATGAAGACGGTGATGAAGAGTCTCCTGCTGAGTCTTCACTTTAAAAACCAGAGAGGAAAACAGTCTTTTTTTTAACTTCCTCTCATTCCCCCCATGACCCCCCCTCCCCCCTAACACCACCACCACCCCCCCGCTCCTCGCCGCTCCACCTCATCTCTGGCCGTGGAGAGCCGACACGACGGGGGCCTGCGGGGCCCCGCTGGGCTGGGAGCCCCCGGGGGGCCACATGGGCGTCTGCTGCAGGTGGTGGTGGTGGTGGTGGTGGAGGAAGTGGTGGTGGTGCTGCATGTGGTGGCCCGTGGGCGAGGACGGGGGCAGCCAGGCCGGCTGGTGGCCCGGGGGGGAGGAGGCCCAGAAGGAGGGGGGGGCCGGGGGGGAGCAGGCCATGGACGCCGCCTGAGAGGAGGCGGAGCCTCCGGAGTCCGACGCCCGCAGCATAGAGAACATGGTGATGGTGTCTGGGAAGTTAGGGGGCGTGGCCGGAGTGTTTCTGGGGGTGCACATCTGAGGAACACAAGAAGAAGAATGAACAGGAAGTAGTTTCTAAAATGAATGAATCTGATGACGTCGACGTCGTTCATGTTTCGAATCAGTTCAGCTTCTCACGTTTTATTTACTTTATATTTATTAAATAGATTATTTTCATAAGATGGAGGATTTCTATCAACGTTTGGCTTCTAAATGTTTTACTTGTTTTTTCCCGTTATATTTATAATACAGATAAAGAGTTAGAAAACAAACGGCTCAGAACTCTATCAAGAAAGTGTTGATAGGAATAAAACACGCAGCAGAACTCCATATCTATATAGTTGAGTTTGTGTTTTTACAGAATATTTATACACGAACACTTCTGATCAATAATCAGTGATGTGGGTAAATAATAATAAAACGACTTTACCTTTAAAACCAGCAACGGACGACATTTATATACACTTCAATCTAAGACGATGTTACGATATCAATATAATATCGATGTAGCACACTTATAACGGTAGACTCACAGATCTGACTGAGGACGGTTGACACACACACACACACACACACACACACACACACAGTGTGATGTAAGATGTTTCTGCCTAAAAAAGCTACATTTTTAGTATTTCAGTTGTATTTCCGCTTCCTGTCTCAACACGTTTTTGCCGCTCTGTATTTATGTATTTATGTTTGTTTTGAATGTTTTCTGCGGCGACGCTTCACTCTGTTCTATGAGATCAATGGAGTTCAGATGCTGCTGGTTCGTGATCAACATGATTTATTAATCTCAACAAAGTCATCAATCACACTGATCAGAATCTGATGATATTAATATATTAATAATAATAATAAACACGTCTGATACACAAACAAATGAACGAGTGACTCGTCGCTTCCTGTTCGTCTCCTCAGAGAGTTCAGTCTGAGGATGTAGAAGAACAGTACTGATAGTACTACAATACTACTGTTTACTGTAGTATCCCTGCTGTACACAGTAGTATTCCTGCTGTTCACAGTAGTATTCCTGCTGTACACAGTAGTATCCCTGCTGTACACAGTAGTACACAGTAGAATTCCTGCTGTACACAGTAGTACACAGTAGTATCCCTGCTGTACACAGTAGTACTACTGCTGTACACAGTAGTATTATTGCTGCAACACTGACTCCTTCATCAGTGTTCATGTTGGGACATCAGAGCCTCGGGTCAGATGACGTCATCTAACTGCACCCAAAATAAAAACAAACCTCTCTCTCTCTCTCTGTCTCTCTCTCTCTCTCTCTGTCTCTCTCTCTCTCTCTCTCTCTCTCTCTCTCTCCAGTAGGGTCACTGGGTTGGTCCAGTACTGAGTCTGAGACCAGTTCTGGGGGTCATGGACTTACCATCTGGTGGTGGTGTGTGGGGATGTTGGCCTCCTGGAAGAAGGAGCTCAAAGCCGTCTGCAGAGAGAGAAACATTACGATTTATTTACATCCACGAGTTACAGAAGTCAAACGTTCGTCTTTCAGACCTCAGAGCTCATTTTTCTCTCAATAATCAAACTGAAATAAATGTGAAACGATTCATCTGGAGCTCAAACTGATGATTTATGAACCATTAATAAAACATGAATCATTTATTATTCTTTTATCCGTCAACAGTCAAAAGATATTTAGTTTAACATCAGAGAAGAGAGAGAAAACCAGCAGATATTCACATATTGAGACGCTTCAAGAGATTAATATTTGCCTTAATGTTTACTTAAATTATCAATAATACAGAATAGTTTTGAGTTCATCGACTCTGCCAAAATAAAATCTATAATATTTACTAAATTAAAGATGAAGCGATTTGTTCTACTTTAATTAATTCATCTTTGACAAACGTTTCCACCTTCTAGAATATGAGAACAATGAGCTTGTCTTATGTTTGTGAGATACTATGTAAACATATTATTATTATATCTGAAGACGTCTCCTTGGACTCTTCACCAGTAAACTGATAAGATAAAGACGTATTAATAATAATACTGATTATTTTCAGCCCTGGTGTTCTGCTGGAGGAGCAAACACTATGAAGATTAACAGCAGCTGTCATGGCCGCCGCTCTGCACCAACAAGGAGACGAGTTGTTCAACATGTCGTCTTTACTCGTCTCTACTATGAGAGTCCTGTTGGTCCTGGAGGACGTTTTATGTCTTTTTAAAGTCTCTCGTTGGAGGTGAAGCTGAAAACTGAAGGAGGAGTCGTTAAAAAAACGCTGACACGTGACTTCTCTTCACTGGAGGCCTCTTTTCTCACCAACACTTCAATGAATGCTGTGGTTTCCTTCCCCCCTTCCTCCTCCCCCAGTCTGGTTGTTTGACAACAGCAACAGCGCAGCAGGAATGTCTGCCGTCTAACGTGACCCACATCTCAAAGAGCTCTGCTGCTTTTGTGTTGAGTCCACGCTGATCTCAGGTCAGTTCTCAGGACCTGCTGCTGTAAAACCAGCGTTTCTCTCTGCCGGAGGTTTGATTCCCCCAGTAGAGACTTAACAACACTACGGTGGAGTGATAGTTCTTCTTCGACCTCACTGTGTCGGATGTTTTCACGTTCTAAACAGATTAAAGAGACGTTCTGCTCACAACAGTGATGAAAACATGAAGTAAAACAAGTGTTAAGTTAAACGAGTGTAAAGTTAAACGAAAGTAAAATTAAACGACTGTAAAGTTAAATGAGTGTAACATTAAACAACTGTAAAGTTAAAAGAAAGTAAAGTTAAACGACTAACGTTAAACGACTGAAGTTAAGCGAGTATAAAGTTAAACGACTGTAAAGTTAAACAAGTGTAATGTTAAACGACTGTAAAGTTAAACAACTGTGAAGTTAAGCGAGTGTAAAGTTATACGACTGAAGTTAAGCGAGTGTAAAGTTAAGCGAGTGTAAAGTTAAACGACTGAAGTTAAGCGAGTGTAAAGTTAAGCGAGTGTAAAGTTAAGCGAGTGTGAAGTTAAACGACTGAAGTTAAGCGAGTGTAAAGTTAAACGACTGAAGTTAAGCGAGTGTAAAGTTAAGCGAGTGTAAAGTTAAACGACTGAAGTTAAGCGAGTGTAAAGTTAAGCGAGTGTAAAGTTAAACGACTGAAGTTAAGCGAGTGTAAAGTTAAGCGAGTGTAACGTTAAACAAGTGTAAAGTTAAACGAGTGTAACGTTAAATGACTGTAAAGTTAAACGAGCGTAAAGTTAAACGAGCGTAAAGTTAAACGAGCGTAACGTTAAATGACTGTAACGTTAAACGAGTGTAACGTTAAACGAGTGTAACGTTAAATGACTGTAAAGTTAAACGAGTGTAACGTTAAATGACTGTAAAGTTAAACGAGTGTAACGTTAAACGAGTGTAACGTTAAATGACTGTAAAGTTAAACGAGTGTCACCTGATGGCTCCGCCCATCTGCTCACCTGCATCTCGTTCTAATCTGCCTCTCGGTTCAAGCACAGACCCGGTTCCCTTCACTCCCTGTCAAACCATCAACGATGCACACTCTGGCCCTAAACCTAAACCTGGACCTAGACCTGGACCCACCTGCCTGTAAGATTCCTGTTGGCTGAATTCACCACAACATTGCGTTTACGTTTAAACACAACCTCACTTTGTGTTCTTCAGTCTCTCACATTCAGTCCAATGATAAGACGCCAAATATCTGCTTTTCTCTTTTACATCTTTGAGACATTTGAAGACGTCACTTATTAATGGAGAATATATGTCTTATTAGTCGTCATTGTAAATAACTGCAGCTTCTACCTTTTTATTAAACATACAAAATGAGGAGGAAGGCAGTTCAACTTTTGCACTTTCAGTTTCTTGTTTCTGAGAAAGCTCCTTTATGTTTCAGTTAAAAGAACATCCTGGATGTTGCTGTTTAGAAACAGGCTGACTCACTTAAACTTGTCTATAAACGGTCAGAGAACACGGGATATGTTCCATTTTCATTTCACATTCAAACAGCCTTTGTCCCAAAGCCAAAGATGTTCAGTTCACAGCGACAAAGAAGCCGTTTGTCTCTTGAGCTTTAAGAATAATAAACAGATGATCTCAATAATTACTGATTCATGTTCTGCTGGTTCGACCTCCAGTCAGATCCGGTTCCCTTTGAGTCACAAGTCTTCATAAATGAACACACATCATCACACATTAGCGCAGCATGTGACCTGCTGCCCTCCAACCAAAGAGAGTCTCTCCTCATGTTCTTCTGTCCAGGTAACACTCAGCTTTTAGCTCTCTGGACATTGAACGCATCGTCAGCAGACGGCCTCAAAAGATTAAACTTCCTGTTAAGAACGGACTGAAACCGACTCCCTGCAGTCAATCTGACACCATGTGAAGTCGATCAGAACCTGAGCTGGGCCTCCTCCTCCTCCTCCTCCTCTTCCTCCTCCTCTTCCTACTCCTCTTCTTCCTATTCCTCCTCCTCCTCCTCAGCAGGTTTGAGGAGCAGAACCATCTGTTCAACAGGCCGCAGATAATATTTCAGCCAGAGGTCAGCTGACATGAACATGAACTGACAACAGCTGCAGCGATTTAATCGATTTAGTTTATAAACTATTAAATTAACCGGAAACTATTTTGATAATCGGTTTAAGTAGTTTAGGAAGAAATAAAAAAAGTCCACTTCTTTAAATGTTCTGGTTTCTGTGACAGTAAACAAAACGAGACATTAGAGGACGTCGTCTTCTTTAGGAGACACTTTAACATTTTAATAAACCAAACAACTAATGGAAATTGATAATCTCTTTTGTCTTTACATTTTAAAATCAGTTTCCCAAATGAGTTCAAAAACCTTGTTTTGTCTGATTAACAGTCCAAACCCTGAATAACATCAGTTTACTTTCATATTAAAGACACAAAAGCAGAGAATAGATTAATTAAATGAAACAGATTAATAACACTGTTTATGGTCATGCTTCTCAATCAGTCCATAAAAAAAATCAAGTTTGACCTCTTATCTTGTAAAGTTACCAAAAACGAAACTAACCCAGAGGTTTTACAAGTTAACAAAGGCAGTGTTCCGTTCTATAGAGAACTGTTGTAGACACGGGGAGATAAATGTGATTACAGGATTGTTTTTAGCAGACAGGAATCCTGTGAGATTTGATCTGAACAAACCAGCCGAACCTGAAGTTTATCGTCATGAGTAATGGATGAGAACGTGTAGTCTGGTCTGACGAGACGCATCAATGACGCCCATCAAACCAGGAAACAATGGGGCTGTTCGTGTGTTCCCAGGGTTCTGATTGGAAGAGATACTTCAGGGCTTTTCTATGTTTTTATATATATTTATATATTTAGTTCGAACTGCGACAGAATGAAGGACTAAAGTCAAGAAAGTTGTTCAGGCCGCAAATGTGAGGGCGTCGGTTTAAAGTCTAAAAGGTTTGAAGTTAAGAGTTAACCATCATCAGCAGATGTAAGCTGGGGGTGAGTTCAACATGTCGACCCTGGAGATCTACAGGACCAGGATACGCTTCCTCAACAATAACCCATAACAGACCATAGAGTTTTAATAGAAGCTGCTAGCTATGGAGGAACATGTCTGACAGTAAAAGAAGAAAAATAAGATGAAAACTCTGTGACGGAAAAAATATCCTGGAAGTGATTATAAAGATACAATAGTGACGTAGTATCTCAAAATAAAGACTTAGTATCTCGTAATAATGACTTAGTAGCTCGTAATAGAGACTTAATAGCTCATAATAGAGACTTAGTAGCTCATATTAATGACTTAGTAGCTCGTACGAATGACGTGAAAATAGGGACTTAATAGCTAAAATAATGATTTAGTATCCCAGGAAAATGTCTTAGTAGCTCAAAACAATGACGTAATATTTGAAAATAATGACTTTTTCAAATCACATTGTCAGAAATGGGCCTCTATACATTTAATGTGTCGATCGAAGAGGACATTGACCCCCGAGGGGCCATCCAAACCCTGAGAACGTTCAAACTCTGAGAACGTTCAAACCCTGAGAACATCCAAACCCTGAGAACATCCAAACCCTGAGAACATCCAAACCCTGAGAACGTATAAACTCTGAGAACGTTCAAACCCTGAGAACATCCAAACCCTGAGAACATCCAAACCCTGAGAACATCCAAACTCTGAGAACATCCAAACCCTGAGAACGTATAAACCCTGAGAACATCCAAACCCTGAGAACGTACAAACCCTGAGAACGTACAAACCCTGAGAACATCCACACCCAAAACAAACATCTAGCTTTGAGCGACCATCACGTCTCTATAGAGGCTGCTAGCAGCTAGGCTAACAACAACAAGCTAGGCTAACAACAACAACTAGCTTTGCAGTGACATGGTGGATTCCTGTCGAGAATGTAAACAACAAAAAACGGAGCACCACGTCCTCAGTGCTGCTAGCTTAGCTTATGTTAGCTTACAGGAGCGCGTGGTGGTAAAAACAGGACTTAAAACACTCACGAGGAGTCGATCTAAACGTGTGGACAGCTCGCGCACACTACTAAGAAGATAGAATAAAGGGTCAGACTAAGAAACACGGTCCTCCTCACCTCAAACTGCCAGTGGGCCGCTTGTAGGAGCTGCTTCGCTTGATCCGCGGCGCATCCAGCAGTCAAAACAAACTGGTTGATCATGACCTGGTGTCTCAGTTCGTCCATATTCACCGACATGACCGCTGCTGCTCCGCAACACGCACGTTGCTTTAATACAAATAAAATAATAAAATAAAATGGTCGCAAAGATTCGACGCCACTGAGCCCGTTAAAGCCCCGATCCTCCCTGTCCTCCCCGTCCGTCTCCCTCCGCAGACCTCTCGAAGCAGCAGCAACAACAATATTTTAATGTCGTCACCAACAACAAAGAGCAGCGCGCTTTCTGATTGGTCACTTGCGGAGCGAGACGGGAAACTAGCTGGAAGCGCTTCTTCTTCTTCTTTTTCTTCATTTTTGAGGTTTATTGACAGGTTGTCAAACAATGAATTGGTGAATTACCGCCACTAGCTGGTCTGGAGTGTGTATCAGGATGTCTAGTACTTATAGTTTAATAAAATAAAATAAAACAACTGTCTCGTATTTAGCTGGAAGCGCTGATTGGCTGACGCGTTTAAACTTACTTTGGTGCGATTGTTTTACCTCCTCAGGGACGCTTCCGATGGGCGGAGTCGAGCGGGATTCTCGGGCGGTAACAACGTACCCGCCCCTCCGTGGTTGTCCCGGTAAATTGTCCACGCGCTTTTGTTTGAGTGGCTGTTTGGTGAATCCACAGAGCTGATTGGCTGCTTCGTTTGGCAGGTATGTAAACTATACTATACTATACCTCTGTTATATTTTATTATTATTAATTTATTTTTATACTGTATCCCATACTGTACTATATTATATGATATCATGTTAATGTCATATTACATTGAATATATATATATATATATATATATATATATATATATATATATATTTATATATATATATATATATATGTGTGTGTGTATATGTATGTGTGTATATATGTGCTAATGTGCAACAAACATTAGTTTTGTTTACGTAATATTCATGCATGTATTTCTAATATATGTTGTTGTGATTCATGTTATTTTAATATGTTCATACTTTATAAGTATTTGGAAAGTATGGCTTTAACATATTGATGTACCATATGAAGTACAACTGTGTAGCCCAAAGGTAGAGGTGTCCTATTATGTTTGATTTTAGCAAAATGTTTGAAAATGAAATCTTTTTTTATCTAAAATATATTTAAATATATTTTCTATTACACACCAGTAAAAGTAAAATAAAACCTCTGAGGACGCTGCAGGATTAATATATTAATTGTCGGCCTCCTGAGTGACATGTGTGGGACGTCCTGAGGACAACAGTCTCCTCCTCATGAGAGTGAATAATTCAGCTCATCTATTATGTATCATGGAGCTGATCACAGAATCCTCACTGTGTGTTTAACTCTTTAACTTCTGTCTTTAAGGTCGAACTCCTCTCATACTGTCTGTGTGTTTAACTCTTTAACTTCTGTCTTTAAGGACTAACTCCTCTCATACTGTCTGTGTGTTTAACTCTTTAACTTCTGTCTTTAAGGACTAACTCCTCTCATACTGTCTGTGTGTTTAACTCTTTAACTTCTGTCTTTAAGGACTAACTCCTCTCACACTGTCTGTGTGTTTAACTCTTTAACTTCTGTCTTTAAGGACTAACTCCTCTCACACTGTCTGTGTGTTTAACTCTTTAACTTCTGTCTTTAAGGACTAACTCCTCTCATACTGTCTGTGTGTTTAACTCTTTAACTTCTGTCTTTAAGGTCTAACTCCTCTCATACTGTCTGTGTGTTTAACTCTTTAACTTCTGTCTTTAAGGTCGAACTCCTCTCATACTGTCTGTGTGTTTAACTCTTTAACTTCTGTCTTTAAGGTCGAACTCCTCTCATACTGTCTGTATGTTTAACTCTTTAACTTCTGTCTTTAAGGACTAACTCCTCTCATACTGTCTGTGTGTTTAACTCTTTAACTTCTGTCTTTAAGGACTAACTCCTCTCATACTGTCTGTGTGTTTAACTCTTTAACTTCTGTCTTTAAGGACTAACTCCTCTCACACTGTCTGTGTGTTTAACTCTTTAACTTCTGTCTTTAAGGACTAACTCCTCTCACACTGTCTGTGTGTTTAACTCTTTAACTTCTGTTTTTAATGACTAACTCCTCTCACACTGTCTGTGTGTTTAACTCTTTAACTTCTGTCTTTAAGGACTAACTCCTCTCACACTGTCTGTGTGTTTAACTCTTTAACTTCTGTCTTTAAGGTCTAACTCCTCTCACACTGTCTGTGTGTTTAACTCTTTAACTTCTGTCTTTAAGGACTAACTCCTCTCACACTGTCTGTGTGTTTAACTCTTTAACTTCTGTCTTTAAGGTCTAACTCCTCTCACACTGTCTGTGTGTTTAACTCTTTAACTTCTGTCTTTAAGGACTAACTCCTCTCACACTGTCTGTGTGTTTAACTCTTTAACTTCTGTCTTTAAGGACTAACTCCTCTCACACTGTCTGTGTGTTTAACTCTTTAACTTCTGTCTTTAAGGACTAACTCCTCTCACACTGTCTGTGTGTTTAACTCTTTAACTTCTGTCTTTAAGGTCTAACTCCTCTCACACTGTCTGTGTGTTTAACTCTTTAACTTCTGTCTTTAAGGACTAACTCCTCTCACACTGTCTGTGTGTTTAACTCTTTAACTTCTGTCTTTAAGGTCTAACTCCTCTCATACTGTCTGTGTGTTTAACTCTTTAACTTCTGTCTTTAAGGACTAACTCCTCTCACACTGTCTGTGTGTTTAACTCTTTAACTTCTGTTTTTAAGGACTAACTCCTCTCACACTGTCTGTGTGTTTAACTCTTTAACTTCTGTCTTTAAGGACTAACTCCTCTCACACTGTCTGTGTGTTTAAGTCTTTAACTTCTGTCTTTAAGGACTAACTCCTCTCATACTGTCTGTGTGTTTAACTCTTTAACTTCTGTCTTTAAGGACTAACTCCTCTCATACTGTCTGTGTGTTTAACTCTTTAACTTCTGTCTTTAAGGACTAACTCCTCTCATACTGTCTGTGTGTTTAACTCTTTAACTTCTGTCTTTAAGGTCGAACTCCTCTCATACTGTCTGTGTGTTTAACTCTTTAACTTCTGTCTTTAAGGTCGAACTCCTCTCATACTGTCTGTGTGTTTAACTCTTTAACTTCTGTCTTTAAGGTCGAACTCCTCTCATACTGTCTGTGTGTTTAACTCTTTAACTTCTGTCTTTAAGGACTAACTCCTCTCATACTGTCTGTGTGTTTAACTCTTTAACTTCTGTCTTTAAGGTCTAACTCCTCTCATACTGTCTGTGTGTTTAACTCTTTAACTTCTGTCTTTAAGGACTAACTCCTCTCATACTGTCTGTGTGTTTAACTCTTTAACTTCTGTCTTTAAGGACTAACTCCTCTCATACTGTCTGTGTGTTAACTCTTTAACTTCTGTCTTTAAGGTCTAACTCCTCTCATACTGTCTGTGTGTTTAACTCTTT
This sequence comes from Cebidichthys violaceus, assembly GCF_023349555.1. Taxonomy (NCBI): domain Eukaryota; kingdom Metazoa; phylum Chordata; class Actinopteri; order Perciformes; family Stichaeidae; genus Cebidichthys; species Cebidichthys violaceus. The sequence continues at coordinate 602,131 of NW_027176550.1, read as the reverse complement.
AACTTCTGTCTTTAAGGTCGAACTCCTCTCATACTGTCTGTGTGTTTAACTCTTTAACTTCTGTCTTTAAGGTCTAACTCCTCTCATACTGTCTGTGTGTTTAACTCTTTAACTTCTGTCTTTAAGGTCTAACTCCTTTCATACTGTCTGTGTGTTTAACTCTTTAACCTCTGTCTTTAAGGTCTAACTCCTCTCATACTGTCTGTGTGTTTAACTCTTTAACTTCTGTCTTTAAGGACTA
>NW_027176550.1:546890-596890 GCF_023349555.1 Cebidichthys violaceus | reverse complement strand
CATTTAAACTTCAACGGGGGGGCATTCATGTGCCGTATGGTGCTCTGCACTTCCTGCTTCACTACAGGCTGACGTCCAATCTGTCAGCAACATTTTGGGGCAGAGAGTTCGATGAGAAGATCACAATCACTCTCGTTGCTGCACTGCAAATATGAAGCTTCAGCCACAGCAGCTGGTTAGCTTAGCTTAGCATAAAGACAGGAAACAAGGGGGAAACAGTTTGACAACATCCACCCACCAGCTCCTCTAAAGCTCATTCATCAGGCTGGTCTCATCCGACATTCGTATCTACACCTACGAAAAATAATGCGCCGTATAGATATTACCAAATTACGATCTTTTCCAAAACCTAACTTAGTATTTTACGATCGTTGGTATTCTAGCAGCGTGACGGTGAAACAGATGAGATACAACATGTTAATCAGCTTTAGAGGAGCTGGTAGGTGGATGTTGTTAGCTCCAGTCTTTATGCTAAGCTAAGCTAACTGGCTGCTAACCAGATAGACATGATAGTGACGTTGATGTCAAGCCGGTTGGTGATTTATTTGTCTCTTTGTTCAGAACTCCATCAGACACAATCTGTCGCTCAACAAGTGCTTCATCAAGGTGCCGCGGCAGAAGGACGAGCCGGGGAAGGGCGGCTTCTGGAAGATCGACCCGCAGTACGCCGAGCGCCTCCTGAGCGGCGCCTACAAGAAGAGGCGGATGCCGCCGGTCCAGATCAACCCGGCGCTGCAGAGCCGGCTCAGGGTCAACCTCCAGCCCCAGTCCAGAGGCCCCTGCGGCCCCGTGGGAGGTCACGACGGCCTGTGCATCAACCCCGAGTCCCAGCGGCTCCTCCGGGAGTTCGAAGAGGCGACCGGCGCCGACCAGAACTGGGACCCTCATCTGGCCGAGGGCACCATGCTGGGGTCCTGGCCCGTGGTGCGAGGGAGAGGCGGGCACAAGAGGAAACGGATGAGGCGCTGCAGCTCCCCGCTGCTCTCCACAGACGAACAGAAGGAGATCGGACCTCTGAAGGGGGACTTCGACTGGGACGCCCTGCTGGACTCGGCCCTTAACGGGGAGCTCAGTTTGGAGGGAGGAGAACCCCTGAGCCCCATCATGAAGGAGGAGGACCTGACGGTGCGGGGGGCCCACATCTGTCCCGTCGAAGCCCCCGCGGGGACAGCGGACATCCACGTGTTGGTGGAGACCCAAAGGAACGCCGACGGGTCGGACTTTGACGAGGAGACCTTCCTCGCCACCGCCTTCCTGGAGAGCCCCTGGCCAGAAGAGGAGGAGGAGCAAGGCCGCAGTGATTTCCTCTGTAGCTCCTCCGTCAACCTGGACCAGCTGTTTGACCTCGGAGACTCATTAGGAGGAGACCCGAGCACCCGGATTGACACCCTCCTCTGAGGAACAGTTGGTCTTCTTTCACACTGAGAACTCTCTGAGGAATAACAGACTCTTTAATTTTTTTTTAACACTCATAAAAACCCTTGTTGCCTTTTTTCAGGATGTTTAAAGTATTTTTTTTTAGTTCCTTTTTGATGCAGATTCATGGAGGAAATGAACAAAGACAGTGAACAGCAGCAGTTCACATCATCACCAGACCACCACAAAGGATGAATCTGTCTTCATGAAATATTTGGTCGTAGCAGCTCAGCGAGGTACTGACATGGATGTCTAGAGAGCTGCAGGGACGACGTATTTCTGTAGTCCAACAGGAAGTTAGCCTCACTGTTTCCCTCCACAAACAAACTCTCCCTCATTGTAGTCTATGTGAAACTATAACAACATGAGATATGAATTCCCTCTCACATACTCTCTCACAGCCCAACGGCTAACTAGCGAGCTAGCCCCTCTACATCTACCCGCATCAAAACAGGAAGTCGGTGCTAAAGTAGTAAAGCCCGCCTCTCGTTTTATTTGATTGGCTGCCTGGAACAAGCATGGCATCGACAAACGGTGCGATTCTACGTCTGGCGCAGAAAAGTTGAGAACATTTAAAATATTTGAGAGAGTCTAAAAACCGCGAGAAAAACTTGGCACTTGCATTCTCTCTAGTGTCCACCAGGGGGCGACTCCTCTGGTTGTATAGAAGTCTAGTCTAAAATGACTCTACTTCTCTCTTGATTTATTCCCTCAGTAAACATTGTAAACATGAGTTTATGGTCTCAATCTCTAGTTTCCAGTCTTCTTCAATACAGCATGATGTTCATTTAGTACATTATGCTCCATTTAAAGTCAAACAGACCATAAAGCAGGGGATGATTTAGGGGCGGGGCTACACAGTGATTTACGTGATGACGACTACGTCCACTTCTTATAAACAGTTCATGGTTTCAGTACGATCAGGTAGCTCCACCACCGTCTGAAGGAGAACTAGGGAGGATGTTTAGTCGTATCATTTACAGATTCACCAGAGGGGCGTTCACTGACCTACTTTATATCGTAGAACTAAACGTTCAAATCTCTTCAGCTTGTGTTAAACATAGACTTTATTTCAGACATCTAACCAGAAACACATTGACTTCCAGACGAGGAAACAGGAAGTGAAAAAAATGCTGACTCATGTCTGGTTTTGTTTTACGACTCATTCTTTGATTTCGCTCCCAGTTTGTCCCAGTGGTCAACTGTGGTACTACAACGAACAAATCTCCTGCAGCCCAAAAAGATAACTACTATAAAAGAGACAGGACGGCTTGAACTCCATACAAAGTTGATTATTATTTTGTCTTTAGGTTTAGTATTTGTAAAACTTCCCCAGAGTTTAGAAAAGTGACTTTGGCTTTCGTGCTCTGCAAGAACTGTTTCATTCGATTACTTGGCGGCCATCTTGGACTGTGGTATCCAATACATTCAGTTAAAGAAAAATCATCATTGCTTTTATTACAAAGCTGCATTAGTATGTGTTGCAAATTAACAACGCAGATTTGCACCACGGTTCCATTTGAATGAACTTTTTTCGAACATAAATTAACAAATTTGTTTAAATTTTGTTTGTGTGTGAACGGGCCTTTAGGAGGTCACATGGTGGTCTCTGTTTACATCATAAGAAGTGAGTCCATGTTGTTATTGTTCACTACGTCAGGCCTGAATGTGGGTTTTAAAGAGTCTGCTGATGATTGACAGAATATGTAAATACTGTGACAGCAGCACTACGATGATGAACATATTTGCCAAATGTTTGGTGTAGGAGTGATTTATTAGTTTTCTTTTTGCGTGTTGTTATTTTTTTTTGGTACTAACTATTCTCTGTTTGCAATTTTTCAAAAATAATTAGGACCAGTTTAACTAGATTAATAATTATTATGCAGGATAAGTTGATTTTTTTTCTGGAGGAAGTGGAACAGAGATGGTTTATTTCATATCAGAGTAGAAGTATTTACTTTTTGTTAGTGGTAGTCGAGGACAAATCTGTGGCGCAAAGGTTAAAACGGCTCGAGGTAAAATTCACCAACGACGAAATATGAAGACCTTATAAAGCTCTCTTTTAAAAAAACGTCCTCGTGAATGAATACCCGACCTTCTACGTGCCAAGAACAACACTCGGGACTCGACGGGGCGAACGTGTTTTTTAGTACAAAGACGGAATGTCTTTTTTTTTTGTTAACAAAAGATCTGATATCTGTCGTTGAATAACTAAACCAAATCACTCCATATGTACACAAGTAGTCTTAACTTTACTGTTTCCTTCTGAAATGTGTGAAAGTGCAATCAATGTACAGCGATACTTGTTATATTTTACATGCAGTTTACTTTAGAGACACAACCTTCACTGCTTTGTGTATTATGAGGTGTGTCAGCTCTTCTCGATCAAATAACACTGAAGTGTCTTACCTCATGATTGGCTCTGTGAAGTCAGAGACACCGTGTTCTTTTATTCTCCTGTCTTTGTTTTATTTTACACTTTTCTTTGTCAATAAAATAAATACATTTTACTGCATCTCGCTTGTCTTAATGATGTATATTATTCCTTTATTTCAGACTAAAAAATATCAACAACTATCAGATGAATTTAACATTAGATTTTGCACGAACATTCATGTTCCCCAGAGGATGAGTCCTAAAGACTTTGGTGGTCTTCTGACATTTGATTTAGCGCCACCATGAGGACAAACTTTTAATTTATTTAATAAATTATCTCTTCATCCACTCCATAGATTGGTACAACATTTTGTAGAGACCTTCATGATCCCTAGATGATGAATCCTATAAGGGATCATCTTACTTTTATCTGAATTTACCATTTTTTGATTTGATTTTAATTAAAATATCTCAAAAACTATCAGATAACTATTCAATTCTGTACAAACATTCATGTTCCCAAGAGGATGAACCTCACTGCCCTAATTTATTCAATGAAATATCTCAGTATCTCCTCGGTTGATTAGTAAAAACAATTTGTAGAGTACTTCTTGATCCCCAGATGATGAATCCTACTACTTAAGTGATCATCTTACTTTTTTTTAATCTTGCGCCATCGTGAGATTGAAAACATCTTTTATTTTTGTATTTTTATTGGAATATGTCAACAACTATTAGATTAATCGTGATGAAATGTGCTTCATCATTCATGTTCCCCTCGGGATGAACCACAATAACTCAGGTCTACATGTCAATGTGTCCAATACTTTTTTGTTTTATGACCAAAACACCTGCAGAGCTAAAGACATTCAATCAGCCCCAGCTGGACTCTGTGTTTACTGATATAAAGCTAATGTTAGCATGCTGTTATTAGCATCACAGACTCTTGTTTTCTTCTACTTGCAACCCCCCCCCCATCCTCTTTAGTGTGATTTACGTTGGTCTTTTCCTGCTCATCTCTTTCGACTCTTGCTGTGATCAGACAGTGGATGGGTAATGGTAGTTGGGGGGGTTGTTGGTGGTGGTCTTGGTCTCTCTTTCAGGTCTTTGTCTGAGCTCAGTGAGAATCTTGTTCCCCATGGCGCTCGGATCTGTGGTCCTTCAACGGGGTCCGTGTGGGGTCCAACGGGGACAAGTGTCCCACGCCCCCCCCCCTCCCCCTTCCCCCCCCCATATATCACGGCCTGTCTGCCCGGCTGTAGACCACACCGTCTCTCTCTCTGACCCCGCCGCAGATTAGCTAGGTGGCTCGCGTTCAGACAGTCACATGAATAGCCGCAGTAATCAAATGCAAATACGTAGAATTTAAGAAGCCTTTGCTGTCGTCCCCCCCCCCCCTCCCTCCAGGGGGTCTCTCTGTCAGTGAGCGTGTCTGTCTGTGGTCACTGATGATGAGGTAATGACGGCTGTAACGCTACACCTCTGTATGATGGACACCCAACACTCTGCTGGAGGAGCAGGATGCTCCATCTTCGTGCCCAAGCCGGAGAGCTATTTTTCCTGGAAAGGGGAGCTAACATTTCCCCTTCCTCCCCCCCCCCAACCTCCCTCCAAGCCCTGAGCTCCCTGCAGCCCCCCCTGGACAGCTATCACATGCTGGACTTGGCTCTCCAGCTGGATGGTGCAGGGCTCTCGTAATTGTAATGTGTGGCATGCTGGTCAGATGAGAGGCCCCGTGGTAACCCGATGCAGGTATTATCCGCGGGCCCTGCTGACGGCTGCAGGTAAGAGGAGCCTCCCCGGTGAAACGTTAGCTCCTCACTGCTCCTTCCAAAAGCCAGAGACGCTGCAAACTGAAAGTGCTAAACGCCAAACACCCGCTGTGGCCGTTTACAGTCGGGTTCAGCCGAAGTGACTAAGGATGAGATTAATAGGTTCGACGTCTTGTGCCCATGTTTGGTTCGGCTGTGTCCAGAATCTTCTCTTCTTGTTTTAACAGCTGCCGCGTGAACTAAAGATGGAGGACGGAGGGAGTCTGTGAAGCCCTACGGGGCCAATTTGTGTTATAAATAATTTTGACTTAACTTTAAAACCAACCACAAGATCTACTCACCAGCTGCTGTTGAGCTCCATCTCGTCCACGTTGGCTCAAAGCTAGATAATAATGAAATAAAGTACTAAGACAGTGTAGTGGTTCCACTAGACCAGACCACATAGTCAGACTGTAGCAGACATTTGAGCAAAGGTGGGTTTTATGGATCCAGTTCCTCATTTCTAACATAATTAAAAACATATTTATTATTTTAAAAGTCTCACTTTATAAGTAGAGATTGACTTTTAAATAGATTTTTCACCTTGGACCACAAGGTGTCTTTAGTAGCTGCTCTGGAGCTTTTGATCACATCACATGATCATCCTCAGCAGATGGGAGTCTCGAAAAAATGGGAGTTTGAACATCTGATGTCAGGCTAATAATGAAGTGGATGTGTGACATCACGAGAGGAACAGAGTGGAGACGTTCAGACGGATAATTCAAAGATGCCCCAGGATTCCACCGGTAGTCCTCTGGAGGAAGTGTCAGAAAACGAACGGTTGGTTAAGGATCTGCTGAGATCTGCTGAGATCTACTGGGAGCTGTGGGAGCCGTCAAGCTCATCCACAGGACCCCCCCCCCCCCCACCCCCACCCCCCCGTCCCTGTCCCTAAAAAAAGATGTGAAAAAGTGGACGGAGAAGAGACGGAGGGAATACGTCTTTTTTATCACACAGCTAATGAAAAGCCTGTTTCCTGGGTGACTACTGGTACCATTGTCATGTAGGAGTGTGTGTGTGTGTGTGTGTGTGTGTGTGTGTGTGTGTGTGTGTGTGTGTATGTGTGTTACTGGTCTCTTACCGAGGCTGTGGTGTTGATGGTGGAGCCCCAGATTTATTACAGGGAGGGTTTTGTGAAAGTTCACTTACCTTAAAGTGAAGCTCCTTCTGACCGATTTTTCACTTTAAATAAAAACGGCTGTTTTTCTGTTCTTCACTTTATTTAAACGTCGCTTTACTCTCGACACAGTCGGCCTGTAGAGCGCTTTACAGAAGCAGAGAATGAAGAAAAACATCAAACAAAGTCACACATAGAGACAATGAACACCTAGAAGCTGGTTAGTTAAGAGACAACCGGTCAAATATGAAGAGGAGCAATGAAGGATGAAGGATATTGAGACAGGTCGGTTCAGAGGTCTGAGTTTGGGGACATGGATCACGTTTCACCGTCTCACCTGTTTACCTGAAACTGCACCTGCCAACACATTGTTCTGAGGCAGGAATGCTTCAGTCCAAACAAAGACGTGTTCACACGTCCAGGGTTTGATGTCCTGAAGACTCAGTGCTGGAATGTACTTAAGTACATATTTGAGGTACTTGTACCTCTTGAAACATGGACTGTATAAAGGTCAAATAGTTTATCAAATATTATGTTTAATTATAAGTTAAACTCCCCAACAGTTTATACAAATACAGATGAAAACATCAGTCTATTAATCAGTTGTTAAGTCGGTCAAATGAATGTGAAACTATTCTTTAGTGTATTACTTTTACTGTAAAAGAGTACTTTAACTGTGTGGTATTAGTACTTTTACTGTAAAAGAGTACTTTAACTGTGTGGTATTAGTACTTTTACTGTAAAAGAGTACTTTAACTGTGTGGTATTAGTACTTTTACTGTAAAAGAGTACTTTAACTGTGTGGTATTAGTACTTTTATTGTAACAGAGTATTTTTACTGTGTGGTATTAGTACTTTTACTGTAACATAGTATTTATACTGTGTGGTATTAGCACTTTTACTGTAACATAGTATTTATACTGTGTGGTAGTAGTACTTTTACTGTAACATAGTATTTATACTGTGTGGTAGTAGTACTTTTACTGTAACAGAGTATTTATACTGTGTGGTATAGGTACTTTTACTGTAGTGGAGAATCTAAATACTTCCTCCACCTCTAGGTTGAGGCAGATGGAAGTGTTGTTGTTGTTGTTGTTGTTGTTGTTGTTGTTGATGTTGTTGATGTTGTTGTTGTTGTTGTTGTTGTTGGTGTTGTTGATGTTGCTGTTGTTGTTGTTGTTGCTGTTGTTGTTGTTGTTGTTGTTGCTGTTGTTGTTGTTGTTGTTGTTGTTGCCGTTGTTGTTGTTGTTGTTGTTGTTGATGTTGCTGTTGTTGTTGATGTTGTTGTTGTTGTACAACAATAAAAAGAGAGATTGTGATTTTGGATAATGTAACAGGTCCTATAAATATAGAAACGCATCGGGCCCAGTATGGAACCCTGTGGGACTCCACAGAACGTGGATGATGAAGACGAGTTAACTGAAGTAATGAAGGATCTGTTGGATAAATATGAAGAAAACCAACGTTATTGTTTCATGAATGTTTTCAGGAAGTGACGTGAATCAGACTCCCGCATGTGGGCGGTAACTGATCTCACATGAAAAATTAAACGCCATAAAACACAGCGGAGGTTGTTATAGCTGCTAGTTTTGATACAAGGAGACACTTTAAAAAAGAGTTCAACAGGTTTCTAAACGCTTTAAAGATCATATCAAGCGGCCGATTCAAACATTAACTTTTGTTTCTCTCGCAGGCGTTCACTTGTCTTGAGGGGGTTGTATGTTTAATGGAAACTGATGTTTTTATTTAAGATATTGTATGAATATCTATCAAAATGGACTAAAACACCAGCGTTGGCTGTAAAAACATGAGCGTCCTGTCACAGCCATATGTGTGCTGATGAGTCCGGGGTGTTGGGGTCAGCACCAGGATTTGTAGGTCTTTGTATGCGGCATCTTAAGGCTGACGGTGGGTGTCTTGTTTGGGGAGTGTGTGTTTGCATGTTTGCCTCTGTTGCAGCGCAGGCTGATGCTTCTTTGTGCTGAGGGGGGTAATCCGACATCCATCACAGGCTTTAGCAAGCAATACACACTCTGTGTAACAACATGGAGACAATGCCCGGGGAAACAGTGGGAGGGCCTCTTTATTCATTACGCAAGGCTAAGGGGGGGGGGGCTCTTTTGTAGGTGTTTCAGGGTTTCAGGGGGGACTGAATGAGGCGGCAGAAGACCGCCATGACAAAGCCAGTTCTGGAGTGACCAGTAAACCTGGGAAACTTCCAGAAGAGCTGTGGGAGTTCACCAGAGAAGCTCCACCTCCAGCTCCAGAGAGGCTGCTGACATGTTTGTGCTTGCTGGAGGACATCAGCTACGGTTGGATTCGTGGTGGTTGCTGTGGATACCAACCAGTTTTACAGCAAAGGACAGCGAAACATCGATTCAAACCGACTTTTGTAGCGTTAAAATATGAACTCCTTCTGGGGTTCATTATGCAATGGGACATGTTGTACTGTAAACTCACATGTCATGAAAGTTGTATTAGGTATTTACACTTTTTGGGGCCGTTTGAACACTATTGAAAATTCTTTTATTTATAAGTTATCAAACAACAACCAGGACAAAAGTTAAGACCAGAGATGAGACCACTTCCTCTAACGGCTCCCAGCTAATCTGTTTCCAGGATGAATGAAATGTAGGAAAACAAAGTGTTTGATTCTGTTTTACGACCTGCTGATCGAGCAAATGAGTTGCTATATTTACCAGACTGAAGTTTGGCCTTTTACTTTCCCCAAAACCCAAACCAACACCACACCTAAGCCAATTAGCTATCGTGTTATCTGTGAGCTGAACACCACCGTCATGGCACAGTGAAAACTACTCTCAGAGATGTTTGTATTTCCCAAACCCCCTTTTTAAGCTGCAAACGTCCCCCATGAACGGTGCACCAGTCTAATAATAGCAGAGACTGGCTGCATGTTAAGGCTCACATTGAGGTAGTACAGATGTTTATTGATCAACTGTTTGCTGGAGATAAAACCAGTGGTTCAATCTAATATTTCCAGCCTTCATTTTTATATTTAGACCATGACGTTAACCAAGAGCTTTGAGTGCCAATATATAATAAACATGTTTCATATATTTATGATGTTTCCTCATAGTGTTGATACAATAATCTCCATTATTATTCATCTATATCTATCTCAATGCCTTTGCTGTTACATGTGAACGTGAAGAAACGGGGCCAAACAAACAGTCAAATGTTTGTTCTTGTTGTCCTCCGAGGTTCTGCAGTGTTCTGCTGTCCAGGTAACATGAAGGTTAGTGACTCACTGCAGTGGCAGAACAATGGTCTCTAAATACCAGAGTCAGTTACCAAACATATTCTCAGCTTACACTCCTGTCTGCGACATTTCACACCAGCTATGAGCATTGTTTCCTCCAGATATCTACGGCCCCTCATGCAATGACGTGGAAATATACTCCACCACTGTGAGGAAAAAATAAAGATCCTGTAAGTCATCATAATGAGATACTGTCTCATAATAATGACTTACTATCTCATAATTCTCAAGATAATGAGATACTATCTTTTAATTATGAGATAGTATCTCACAATTATGAAGTCCTAAGTAATTATTTTGAGACAGTATCTCATTATAATGACATCTTACAGGATCTTTATTTTTTCCTCACAGTGGCGAAAATGGGCTTCCATACTATAGAGAGTGGCGCTGATGGAAGATGAGTCACCTAATGGAGGAAGAGTCACCTAATGGAGGAAGAGTCCCCTCATGGAGGAAGAGTCACCTAATGGAGGAAGAGTCCCCTCATGGAGGAAGAGTCACCTAATGGAGGAAGAGTCCCCTCATGGAGGAAGAGTCACCTAATGGAGGAAGAGTCCCCTCATGGAGGAAGAGTCACCTAATGGAGGAAGAGTCCCCTCATGGAGGAAGAGTCCCCTCATGGAGGAAGAGTCACCTAATGGAGGAAGAGTCCCCTCATGGAGGAAGAGTCACCTAATGGAGGAAGAGTCCCCTCATGGAGGAAGAGTCACCTGATGGAGAAGAGTCACCTAATGGAGGAAGAGTCACCTAATGGAGAAGAGTCCCCTCATGGAGGAAGAGTCACCTAATGGAGGAAGAGTCACCTGATGGAGAAGAGTCACCTGATGGAGGAAGAGTCACCTGATGGAGGAAGAGTCACCTAATGGAGGAAGAGTCACCTGATGGAGGAAGAGTCACCTGATACCTGCGTGTGCTGCTGAAAACCCTTCAGAGAGGCCGAGGCGGTAGAGGCGGTCCCTGTGGAGGGAAACGGGCTGAACAAGCAAACATAAACAGCCCCAACAGTGGGGGGGTGGGGGGGGGGGGGGGGGGGTGCATGTGTTCTCCTTGGCGGCCACAGTCTGACCTTGGCCTGGGCATGCACAGACCTGCCTCTACACACAATGCTGGGGGGGAGACTCACCGAGCCGCTTGCAGGACTTGGACCGGCTCAATGAGGAGGAGAATGAACACACAGCGCCGTAGTAGCCTCCCTCCACCTCCCTCCACCTCCCTCCACCTCGCTGCGTCTTTTAATGACTCCTTTCTTTTTTTCCACTTTCTCAAACACCCGTCGGATTCCAGCACACGGCTTTGGCCTCCGTTTACCACAGAGGATACTTTCTCTCTCTTTCCTCCTGCTCCCTTTTCCAAAACTTTAATTTGATTTCTTTATGGTCTTTGTATGTTTTCACAGCGGAGGGTGAAAGCTTTTTTTAAAAAGCTGCTGCTTTACATATCTGAGACTCTACGCCCTCAATAAGTGAGCTGCCGTGGCGACGGCGGCGGCGGCGGCGACAAAAGGGCCTCGTCCACACAACACCCGGTCAGACCCGGTCCAAGCCTCAGACCCCCCCCCCTCCAGCCTCGGACACCCCCAGCAAAGAGCCGCACGACGTCTCCGTTGTGTTTGCGGTGCATCTGCAGAATGACTTGATCGGAGTGGACGTGGGAAATCGAGCGAGGCGGCGAGCTTCCAGAACGTTTTTCTGTTTCTGGCTCCGATATCAGAACCTTTTTTTTTTAATGGCAGCTGGTTTGATTTGTGGTTTCAGTGTGAAGCTTCCCCCTCATCGTCCTCATCATCACTTTCCTCACACAGCTTTTGGAGAAACTGATGCAAAAGTGTCTTAAAGCTGCATTCTCTCTAGTGTCCACCAGGGGGCGACTCCTCTGGTTGTATAGAAGTCTAGTCTAAAATGACTCTACTTCTCTCCTGATTTATTCCCTCAGTAAACATTGTAAACATGAGTTTATGGTCTCAATCTCTAGTTTACAGTCTTCTTCAATACAGCATGATGTTCATTTAGTACATTATGGAACATTTAGAGTCACACAGACCATAAAGCAGGGGATGCTTTAGGGGTGGGGCTACACAGTGATTGACAGCTTGCTATCAGAGACGTATACGGCGTCTCTACGTCACTTCTCAGTCGAGATATGGTCACTTCCTGTTTATTGGTTGTGGAAAAAAACAAGATGGCGACGACCAGAACGCTGAACTCAAGGCTTCATAAACCAACGAGAGACGTCACTACGTCCACGTCTTATTTACAGTCTGCAGAGAAAGATTAATCATCAAATATTATAAAATCTTATTACTATAGTTTGATAATATTATATATATATATATATAATATATATATTCGCTAATATTTATACCGCGCTAAGCTGACGTTAGCATTTAGCTCACACTGCAGCCTCTGTAGTCTCTTTTCTTTCCCTGCGGCTCTCAGTCTGGGTTTAATATGTGATCTAATAACCCGTCGAGTCGAGCAATGATTGACTTCAAAAGAGGGAAGTGACACCGTCGCCAACCGACGCTTTAAAAATCAGCTTCCAAAACATTCTAACTCTGCAGACTGTTAACATCACACAAGGAGACTTTGTCTGTTATTATGTATTCACCCTGTCTAGTTATGGCTCCACCTTGGGATTCAAATTCAGATTTCAGCTGTGTGTGTGTGTGTGTGTGTGTGTGTGTGTGTGTGTGTGTGTGTGTGTGTGTGTTGCAGCCTGCTGGTTATTATATAAGTTAATGGCTGAGCACTGTGTCTATGAAGTTTATGACACCTCCTCCTCTTCTGTTCCTCAGCATCACTCCTGTCCTCTTCACAGCTGGGTGAGTCAGAGGGGGATGTGTGTGTGTGTGTGTGTGTGTGTGTGTGTGTGTGTGTGTGTGTGTGTGTGTGTGTGTGTGGGGGGGGGGGGGGGGGGGGTTCTCTTTACACCCCCCACCAGGGATCAGACAAACACTTATTAACTGAGAGGAATGCAAACAGGCCGGAGCTGAGATGCAAGACAGCATAGGGTGGAGGGGGGGGGGGGGTTATCGGGTGAAGAAAGAGAAAGGAGAAAGAGGAGAACCCCCCCCCCCCCCCCCGTCGTCTTTCTCCTCCCTTTACTTCTTGTAAACTCCCCACCCAGGAGATTGATCATGAACAAAGCAGCTCCTGAGGCTTCAGACATGACGGACAGGAAGTGATATCACACTTGATTTCAACTTATTTCATTATTCTATTCTTTAACATTCATTAACCTGTTTGTTTGTTTATAAAGATAAGACAAGACAGGTTAAGTCAAGTTAAATTAAGATAAGATAAGATGAGTTATGTTAAGTTAAGTTAAGTTAAGATAAATCAAGTTAAATTAAGATAAGATAAGTTAAGTTAAGTTTAGATAAGATAATATAAGTTAAGTTAAGTTAAGTCAAGTCAAGTCAAGTTAAGTTAAGTTAAATTAAGATAAGATAAGATGAGTTATGTTAAGTTAAGTTAAGTTAAGATAAGTCAAGTTAAATTAAGATAAGATAAGATGAGTTATGTTAAGTTAAGTTAAGTCAAGTTAAGTCAAGTTAAATTAAGATAAGATAAGATAAGTTATGTTAAGTTAAGTTATGTTAAGATAATGCCTCATGTTTAAATATGCAAATGAGGCATTATCTAATAGTAACATTTGTTGAATTTAGAAGAACTCTACAGACGCATACAGACAAAGTAATAGAATAAATGTTTTCTTTCCTCTAGTCTGAAAGAAGACGAGTTATAGAAGAGAAATAGACCAACATGTTCAAACTGAGCAGCGCATGCATAGTGAGGCCTGTAGAGTCATTCACCAGAGATTTATCAGAAAGTCTCGTGTGATCGGGACCTGAAATAAAAAAAATTTTAGGCGTCATTTAAATTGTGACGGACTCCTTTCTGTGTTCTGATCTAGCTTCCTGTTTATCTCCAGTTACTAACTACTGAAGACGATTGGTTAGTGCAGAGGAGCAGTGGGAGGCTGCAGAGGGAGGGCCGGCTGTCAATGAGGACAAATGACAACAGATTTAGCAGATTAGTGAAGTGAGTGGAGGAAAGAGAGGACACATCATGAGGACGTGTTGAACCTTTGTTTGCTAATGGATTTGACTTTTTTACCCCAACTGTTTGCAAACGATCCAAACGTCTCACATCACGTCAGAGGACGGGGGGGGGGGGGGGGGGGGGGGGGTGTTGAACTTCCTCCTCCTCACAGTGACGGTGAAGACAGAACAGACTCCCACCACTCATGTAAAAAACACATCATCTGGAACATAAATGTGTTTGATGTCCAAAGAAGAAAAAGATGCAAGCAGAAGATCCATCGAAGCAAAGCCCAAAGATTTAGTGACAAAGTAACCAGTAGATAAGTTAAGTTAAGTTAAGTTAAGTTAGTTACGTTACATTACGCTACGCTACGCTACGCTACGTTACGTTAGGTTAGGTTAGGTTAGGTTACGTTACGTTACGTTACGTTACGTTACGTTACGTTACGTTACGTTACGTTACGTTACGTTACGTTACGCTAAGTTAAGTTAAGTTAAGTTAAGTTAAGTTAAGTTAAGTTAAGTTAAGTTAAGTTAGGTTAGGTTAGGGTAGGGTAGGTTAAGTTAAGTTAGATAACAAAAGCTAAATTAAGATAAGTTAAGATTAAATGAATGAAATGAGCAAGATAAGTTAAGATACAGTAACATAGATTAAGTCAAGTTAAGTTAAGTCAGACAAAGTAACTGGTAGACAGTCAGACATTCACATCTAAAGGCCATGATATGCAGAAAACAAACTCAGACAATGATTGTAACTTCTGATTGGCCGAGTGCACAGAGGTGTGAAAGTACTTTTTTCTCTGCTGTACTTTGTAAGAGCAGAGACTGTCTGGACATGTTTCACTGCTGTCATCACCTTCAAGTCAGGTTTTCACTTTCATGACAACACAAGGACAGAACCTTTCATTTTGCATTTCCACTTCAATAAAATCTGATTATAAAGTAACAACAAAAACAAAACTCCTCCTGAGTTAAATGTTACTTCAGTAAACGTTTTTTTAAAAATCTCTCTTCTTTGTGTTCAGAACAAACAGAATCTGGGAAACATTAAGTCTCTAAAACATATTTAGTTTTATATAAACGTCATTTAAATATATAATTGTCCGAAATGTTCCATGTCTGGAACTGATGGTGCCGATGTTTCTTCTTTTACTGCACTAATATGAGCTCATTATATCGATAATATAATATTTATCGATCAGGTTCTAGTTTGAACTAAACTCTCTTCTTTTGTCTATAAAATGTTTAAAAGCTGAAAGAAACATATTGAAATGTCTTGTTTGATTTCTCAAAGATGTTCAGTTTGATGTCGCTAAGTTAGGTTAAGTTAAGTTAGGTTAAGTTAAGTTAAGTTAAGTTAAATTAAGATATGTTAAGATATGTTATGTTATGTTATGTTAAGTTAAGTTAAGTCAAGATAAGTTAAGATAAGATAAAATAAGTTATGTTATGTTAAGTTAAGTTAAATTAAGTTAAGTTAAGATATGTTATGTTATGTTATGTTAAGTTATGTTAAGTTAAAAAAAGATCAAATAAGTTATGTTATGTTAAGTTAAGTTAAGTTAAGTCAAGGTA
This sequence comes from Cebidichthys violaceus, assembly GCF_023349555.1. Taxonomy (NCBI): domain Eukaryota; kingdom Metazoa; phylum Chordata; class Actinopteri; order Perciformes; family Stichaeidae; genus Cebidichthys; species Cebidichthys violaceus. The sequence continues at coordinate 581,267 of NW_027176550.1, read as the reverse complement.
AGTTAAGATAAGATAAAATAAGTTATGTTATGTTAAGTTAAGTTGAGTCGTAAACTGAGAAACGTGTTTCTTGTTTCTTCTGCAGCCTCCAGCTCAACCGTTTCACCGTGACCTTGCCCCCCTCCCCCTCCCCCCCTCCCCCCTCACTGGATCAGTTGCTCAGCTCAGTGTTTTGCAAGTCAACAAAATTCCCATAAAGCGGACGCTGCGCGGCGCCCCTGAACTCGGCACACACAAACTTGGCTGCTCATTGAGGATTAAAGGAGTCAGGGATGCTGAAAGGCCACCACGCAGACTCTGGAGTTAAGCGTCCGTGAATGAGATGTGGCGACTCCAAAAACAAAGCTACTGTGTCACTCAGAGGGGGAACGCTGACGTCACGGCTCACAAAGGACCGGGGGAGGGCAGTCTGTAAAATATAGCAGAACGTCCTGGTTCTCTTCTCAAATATGCACCAGAGCTGCTGCCAAGTCGTCTTCTGTTTGTGTCCACACAGGAGCGTTTGCTCTGTGTCTCGGTGGAGATGGACTCTCTGATCCATATTGGGGGGGGGGGGGGGGGGGTCTCTCATGGTCTCCTCATGGGTGGCCTGGTTTGGCCGGAGGACACAGGACGGAGGACTCTCGTAGTGGTCTCCATGGGGATGAGCAGGACCTGGGGAGGTATCCGGCTTACTGGAAACGTGGTTTATTGTTGACTTTCAGGAATGGGGGAGGGGGGGGGTAACTGAAGCAGGGGGGGGTGGGTGTGTGCGTGTGGGGGGGTGGGGGGGGGGGGGGGGGGGGGGGGGTGGAGACAGAGGTTGGTGCTGCACTTCCTGGTTCGTCCTGCTCACCTCACAGGTCACCAACTTACACTGACGTACAAGTACATTTATGTACAAATACTACAAGTTAAAGTCCTGTAAATGTAAGTGTACAGAAGTATTATCAGATAACTGTGGTTGAAGTATCGAAGGTACAAGTACTCCCCTGTGAGTGATATAATCTAAACTAACAGTTTGTGACTTCAGACAATAAAGAGATGAACAGACCTCCAGACTTTACAACATGAATCATAATGGAAGTTATGAACGTAGTACATGCTGCTGATGAAGTATAGTGTACTTATGGAAGTACTTAGATACACAGAGCCAGAATAGAAGTATTCAGAACAGATAAACAGAAGAAAAGTCAAGTGAGGTTCGTGTTTGAATGTTGTGCTTTGGCTCCCTCTGCTGGCTCTGTAGCTTTAAGTACTGAAGACACACGCACGCGCACACGCGCACACGCACACACGCACGTACATACACGTGAAATACATTAAATTATCCAATACTTTAAAAAAAAGAAAAGGTCCAAAAATGAATTAAGCTATCAGAACTTAGTTACTTCTTCTTTTGAGAATACTGCTGTACTTTTACTGCATGGCGCTGAGAATACTGCTGTACTTTTACTGCATGGAGCTTAGAATACTGCTGTACTTTTACTGCATGGAGCTGAGAATACTGCTGTACTTTTACTGCATGGAGCTGAGAATACTGCAGTACTTTTACTGAAGTAGGTTTTTTAAAGCAGGACTTTTATGTCAAGAGAAGTGAACATGTATGTTTCTTTATTTATATTTTGTATTAAACTGTATTTACTTTTAATACATTACTCAGTAATAACGGGTCAGAAGTGAGTTGTGTACAGTGTTCATCTTCGGTGTACTTCAGGGACAGTTGCTTCTCGTGTTGTGATCAGCTGACCTGCAGCAGTCACATGACATCCGTTTCCCTCGTTTCTATTCGACGCACTCAGCTGAAAACGGTACCAACACCAGACGAGTATTTTTAATACTGCGGAACACTAGTTGGGTTATTTCTTTGCTTGCTAACTGAAAAATAGCTGAATAAAAATACGGAATGTACGGTCGCCGAACTCGCTTAGAAATACACTAGTTTAATGTGTCTTTCGCCTGTATTTGTGTGGAAGAAGAGCGACGTGGTGACGGTAGAACAAGTTTTAATTCTACTGGAAAAAGTGTAGTATTGTGTATTTGGTGTTCGCCGAATTGACGACTGGATTGTACCAATCCTCGGAATACTTACCTCTTTCCTTCTCAAGGTATGTTAAGTATTCTCAGAGATAACGACACCTTAAATTGTCTGTTTTCAGAATGGAGTTTGGTTTTGTGCTCTTTCACGCAGATAACAGACCAGAGCCACAAGTAGTAGTTTCCCAAAGACAGCCATGTAATAGTACTCATGTAATAAAACCTGAAAGTTAGTGTTACGGATATGTATCTTCCTCGTTGCAACATCGAGAGCATAAAGACCATCAGGGGTCAAAGTCAGCTGCTGCACCTCCACGGATAAGATATCAAATATCATTTAATCCTGGTGAATCATTATCATTAAATACTGGTGAATCATTATCATTTAATCCTGGTGAATCATTATCATTTAATCCTGGTGAATCATTATCATTTAATCCTGGTGAATCATTATCATTTAATCCTGGTGAATCATCATTTAATACTGGTGAATCATTATGATGTAATACTGGTGAATCATTATGATTTAATACTGGTGAATCATTATTATCATTTAATCCTGGTGAATCATTATCATTAAATACTGGTGAATCATTATCATTTAATACTAGTGAATCATTATTATCATTTAATCCTGGTGAATCATTATCATTAAATACTGGTGAATCATTATCATTTAATACTAGTGAATCATTATTATCATTTAATCCTGGTGAATCATTATGATTAAATACTGGTGAATCATTATCATTTAATACTGGTGAATCATTATGATTTAATACTGGTGAATCATTATCATTTAATCCTGGTGAATCATTATGTTTTTAAAAATGCTTGTTAAAATGTCCCAGTGTGATTTTGTCCAAAGATATTCAGTTTGAGAGAAAGAAAAAACATAATTAAAGGAGTTTTCTTAACTTGAAACATTCCTTAAATTATGAATTGATTATCAAAACAGCTGTCGATCTAATTGATTAATCTATAAAAAATGTTCTTGTTGCAGCCCATGTTTCATGGCAACAAAGTATTAAAATGTTTAACAGGAGCGTTTGATTTGTTCTGTTGCATCTTTCAGTCCTCTGACGCTGAGCGGACGGAGTTTGTCTCCACCCGTCTGCTGAGAGACAAACATGCCGTCCAACAAGTCAGTGTCTGACGCTTCAATCACCCAGTTTATCAACTGTAGGATACTGAGAGAGCACCAGCTGCAGAGGTAACACTCAACATCAACACATAAAGGAACACTTCATCCTTCAGTTTATCACAAACATTCAACGTCAACACATAAAGGAACACTTCATCCTTCAGTTTATCACAAACATTCAACGTCAACACACAAAGGAACAATTCATCCTTCAGTTTATCACAAACATTCAACGTCAACACATAAAGGAACACTTCATCCTTCAGTTTATCACAAACATTCAACATCAACACATAAAGGAACACTTCATCCTTCAGTTTATCACAAACATTCAACGTCAACACATAAATGAAACACTTCATCCTTCAGTTTATCACAAACATTCAACGTCAACACATAAAGAAACACTTCATCCTTCAGTTTATCACAAACATTCAACGTCAACACATAAATGAAACACTTCATCCTTCAGTTTATCACAAACATTCAACGTCAACACATAAAGGAACAATTCATCCTTCAGTTTATCACAAACATTCAACGTCAACACATAAAGGAACACTTCATCCTTCAGTTTATCACAAACATTCAACATCAACACATAAAGGAACACTTCATCCTTCAGTTTATCACAAACATTCAACGTCAACACATAAAGGAACACTTCATCCTTCAGTTTATCACAAACATTCAACGTCAACACATAAAGGAACACTTCATCCTTCAGTTTATCACAAACATTCAACGTCAACACATAAATGAAACACTTCATCCTTCAGTTTATCACAAACATTCAACGTCAACACATAAAGGAAACACTTCATCCTTCAGTTTATCACAAACATTCAACGTCAACACATAAAGGAACACTTCATCCTTCAGTTTATCGCAAACATTCAACGTCAACACATAAATGAAACACTTCATCCTTCAGTTTATCACAAACATTCAACGTCAACACATAAATGGAACACTTCATCCTTCAGTTTATCACAAACATTCAACATCAACACATAAAGGAACACTTCATCCTTCAGTTTATCACAAACATTCAACGTCAACACATAAAGGAACACTTCATCCTTCAGTTTATCACTGTGTGTGTGTGTGTGTGTGTGTGTGTGTGTGTGTGTGTGTGTGTGTGTGTGTGTGTGTGTGTGTGTGTGTGTGCGCGTAGAGAGGACCTGTGGGTGCGTGACGGGAGGATTTTAGATCCAGAGAAGTTGTTCTTTGATGAACAAGGATACGCAGATGAACGTGTGGACTGTGAAGGCAGCATCATCGCACCGGGCTTCATAGACGTCCAGATCAATGGTAACACACACACACGCACACACACACGCACACACACAGCAGTCTGTCCTCATTGATCCTGTAGGACATGTCTTCAGCAGTCTGTCCTCTTGTCCTCAGGAGGACTCATTGATCTTGTAGGACATGTCCTCAGCAGTCTGTCCTCTTGTCCTCGGGAGGACACATTGATCCTGTAGGACATGTCCTCAGCAGTCTGTCCTCAGGGGGACACATTGATCCCGTAGGACATGTCCTCAGCAGTCTGTTCTCTTGTCCTCAGGAGGACACATTGATTCCGTAGGACATGTCCTCACCAGTCTGTCCTCTTGTCCTCAGGAGGACACATTGATTCCGTAGGACATGTCCTCACCAGTCTGTCCTCTTGTCCTCAGGAGGACACATTGATTCCGTAGGACATGTCCTCACCAGTCTGTCCTCTTGTCCTCAGGAGGACACATTGATTCCGTAGGACATGTCCTCACCAGTCTGTCCTCTTGTCCTCAGGAGGATACGGTATTGACTTCTCTCAGGCCTCGGAGGACGTCAGCAGTGGACTTTCCTTTGTGTCCAAGAAGATCCTTCAGCACGGCGTGACGTCCTTCTGTCCCACGCTGGTCACGTCTCCTCCGGCCGTCTATCACAAGGTAACTGGTTTTTACTGGAGTTCTCCTGAGTCCTCGAACACAACACGGCACCTCCTCAAAATGAGAACCTTCAGGACATTTTAAACGTCACAAACTCTATTTCTAATTATTCTACATGACTGTTTTATTTCACATCTTCATTCAGATTATTGTCTGAAAGTTCTCATGACTTTTATTATTTTTATAAAGGTTTGTCCTCTTGTTTTATTGTTCTTTTCTTTGTTTCTGTAATTAACTGTATACAACCAAAATGTTACATGTACATGAAATACTAGTACAAGAGTTATTTAACCATCTGAATAAATAAAATACATATAAAAACAATCCACCTGCTGACGCTGCTTCTATTATATTATATCACATATATACATATTAATATATATACATATTAACATATATATATATATATATATATATATATATATATATATATATATATATATATATATATATATATATTTACCTTGCAGTTCCATATACCATATTCTCTGTCTGTGTAGTTTACTATTTACTTTACATTTTATGATTATTTTAATCTATTTTTGTGTATCTTGCGCTGCTTTTACATAAAAAGGCTCATTTGATCTAATCTCTTTTCTTTTCTTTAATAATACTGATAATATGTATAAAATATTTAAATAAACAAAGTCAGAATGAAGTCAGTTGATTTGATACTGAATGACACAGATGTGATTGACAGGTCTGATTTAATTTAATTATATTAATTAATTAATTAGTGGCCTTAAACTAACCAACTCACTTTAAATGTTCTCAAGTGAAATTCACTTTTTAAACTCTATTTTCTTGTTTTTTGTCTAACTTTATTATTCGTGAAATGAAGCTTCTGCCGCCATTCCAATCTGTCCTTTTTTAATGAGAAGATATTAATACATTTGTATTTATTAATATTCATAATGAAAATGTGTGTTTTAGGTTCTGCCTCAGGTCAAAGTTCACGATGGAGGACGGGGAGGAGCTGGAGTTCTGGGTGAGATGTTGATCACTTCTTGTGAATCTTGTCAATAATATGTTACGTAGTCATATCTCATATTCAGTCATATCTCATATTGAGTTCATGTTCTCTGTAATATTGTTAAATGTTATATTATTATATATTATATAGGTGGAGGCTTCAAATGAGCCCATTTGGTTTTGACCTCTTCCTGCTCTGAGATATCGTTTATCTCTGTTATGTTTTATCTTTTATTTCACTGTAAAATAACTTGTTAAGGGGACTATTTTCAGTGGCGGATGAATCCTCACGTTGTGTTCTAGAGGCTGCTTAATTATCTGTATATTTATATACGTAGATACATATTATATGATACGTATTAGGCTTCCATCTGGAGGGCCCGTTCATCAGCGTGGAGAAGAAAGGAGCTCACCCGGAGAGGTTCCTGAGGACCTTCGGGTCCGGAGGGATCGAGGACCTGATGGACGCCTACGGCAGCCTGGACAACGTCGCCATGGTGACGCTGGCTCCCGAGCTGGCCGGCAGCCAATCGGTGGTGAGGGAGCTCAGCCGGAGGGGCATCACGGTGTCTCTAGGTGAGCGTCTCGGTACTCTGTTGGTACTCTGTTGGTACTCTGTTAGTACTCTGTTGGTACTCTGTTGGTACTCTGTTGGTACTCTGTTAGTACTCTGTTGGTACTCTGTTAGTACTCTGTTAGTACTCTGTTGGTACTCTGTTGGTACTCTGTTGGTACTCTGTTGGTACTCTGTTAGTACTCTGTTGGTACTCTGTTGGTACTCTGTTGGTACTCTGTTAGTACTCTGTTGGTACTCTGTTGGTACTCTGTTGGTACTCTGTTAGTACTCTGTTGGTACTCTGTTGGTACTCTGTTAGTACTCTGTTAGTACTCTGTTGGTACTCTGTTGGTAGTATTTACGTGTGTACACACCTGTCTCCTCTCCAGGTCACTCTGTGGCCAACCTGTCTCAGGCTGAGGAGGCCGTTCACCACGGAGCCTCCTTCATCACCCACCTGTTCAACGCCATGCTGCCTGTGAGTCCTTCTACATGTGTAGTACTTCTACTGGACCATAGTCCTTCTACATGTGTAGTACTTCTACTGGACCATAGTCCTTCTACATGTGTAGTACTTCTACTGGACCATAGTCCTTCTACATGTGTAGTACTTCTACTGGACCATAGTACTTCTACATGTGTAGTACTTCTACTGGACCATAGTCCTTCTACATGTGTAGTACTTCTACTGGACCATAGTCCTTCTACATGTGTAGTACTTCTACTGGACCATAGTACTTCTACATGTGTAGTACTTCTACTGGACCATAGTCCTTCTACATGTGTAGTACTTCTACTGGACCATAGTACTTCTACTGGACCATAGTACTTCTACATGTGTAGTACTTCTACTGGACCGCAGGACTTATACACTGTAGTAGTACTTCTACTGGACCAGAGGACTTATACACTGTAGTAGTACTTTTACAGGACCACAGTACTTATACATTGTGGTATTAGTACTTCTACTGCAGTAAAGGACATGAATACTTCCTGTACCTCCTTGTCTTCCTGAAGTTGCTCGTCTCCATTTATCTCTGATTAGATCTCATTAATTCATTATGTCTTTTCCTTCTCCTCCTTCTTCTTTTATCTTCTCCTCCTCCTCCTTATTTCTCTCCTCCTTCTTCTATCTTCTTCTTCTTCTTCTTCTTCTTCTTCTTCTTCTTCTTCTTCTTCTTCTTCTTCTCCTCCTCCTCCTCCTCCTCCTCCTTCTTCTATCTTGTCCTTCTCCTCCTCCTCCTCCTTCTTCTATCTTGTCCTTCTCCTCCTCCTCCTCCTTCTTCTATCTTGTCCTTCTCCTCCTCCTCCTTCTTCTATCTTGTCCTTCTCCTCCTTCTTCTCCTCCGCCCCCCCTCCTCCTCCTCTCTCTGCTGTGGTCCAGTTCCACCACCGTGACCCTGGTATCGTGGGTCTTCTGACCAGTGACCAGGTCCCTTCAGACGGGACGGTCTACTACGGGATGATAGCTGACGGGATCCACACCAACCCGGCCGCCCTGCGCATCGCCCACAGAGCGCACCCTTCAGGTCAGTGGCTGTCCTGGTTGACAAAGCTCCGATGTCACTTCCTGTCCTGACCCGATGTCGCTTCCTGTCGTCGCCTCTTATTGTTCCCTCAGGTCTGGTTCTGGTGACGGACGCCATCGCGGCGATGGGTCTCCCTCCTGGTCGCCACACTCTGGGCCAGCAGGTCCTTGAGATCCAGGGTCTTCACGCCTACGTGGCAGGTCTCAAGCTCCTCTTACGTTTAAAAAACAAATCAGCTGTTTGATAAACTGATAACATTTTACAGATTACACGTGAACACATCATGATAATAATGTACCTTCAGCCAGTACTCATTTTCACTGAGCAGAGCCTGAAAGCATCATAATGTAACTGAACCTCCGTTGGTTAGCCGTTAGCGTTGCTGCTAATGTTACTAGCTCTCCTCTGATTGGTTGTTTACAATGAAACATGATCAGAGATCAGAGACTAGAACCACATGTTCTACTGAGTACTGGAGGAGAACCACTTTAAAACTTTATTTACACTCTGATGGTTAACGTTAAAACTTTATTTACACTCTGATGGTTAACGTTAAAACTTTATTTACACTCTGATGGTTAACGTTAAAACTTTATTTACACTCTGATGGTTAACGTTAAAACTTTATTTACACTCTGATGGTTAAGGTTAAAACTTTATTTACACTCTGATGGTTAACGTTAAAACTTTATTTACACTCTGATGGTTAATGTTAAAACTTTATTTACACTCTGATGGTTAAGGTTAAAACTTTATTTACACTCTGATGGTTAATGTTAAAACTTTATTTACACTCTTTCTGTGTTTTAGGCACTACGACGCTCTGCGGCAGCATCGCTACGATGGACATGTGTGTGCGTCACTTCAAACAGGCTGCAGGTGAGTTTGTGCAATTTTTTTTTTTTACGATTTGATATAATAACTTAAGAAGAACAGCAGAAACGCAACTAAACAAACACTCCAGTTTAAAAATGTTGGAAACAAATAACATGCTTACGACTTCTTCTTTTTTTATCCTGTGTGTTGAGTTCTGGAGCAACACAAAGCTTCTCAAAGACGGGTTTTTGTTGTAAAATATTTGTCTTTTTATCAGGAATTCCTGAGATTTCTCCCCAGAAATGTTTCTAAAACCAGAAATGCAGATAATTAATCATAAGATAACAGTACTTTCCTCCAGTAAACACAATGTTCCTCAGTATTCAAACACACACAAATCCTGCAAGTACTATTCCAGGAAAATGGTGTCAGAATTTTACGAGAAGTTCCACTAAATAATGTGATTTAATTGGTTTTATCTGACCAGGCTGCAGTGTAGAAGAAGCTCTGGAAGCTGCTTCGCTCCATCCAGCTCAGCTTCTGGGTATCGTCCACAAGAAGGGGAACCTGGACTACGGATCGGACGCAGGTCAGGATCCAGAAGAGAATCTCCATCTCTCATCAGAAACATTCATTATTATTATTATGTCATACTTATATAATTATGTTTGATGTGTCCGTGTTCGCAGACCTCGTTTTGCTCGATGACGCCCTCAACGTCAAAGCCACCTTTATCTCTGGAGAGGAGGTCTGGAGAAAAGAACCATAGAAGAAGAAGAAGAAGAAGCAGCCTGACGCTGGGAGCCGCGGTGCCTTCAGGGGAAAGCTGTAAATCACAGAACCACAAATCTGTTGAATGTTTTTGTTCATCAGGAAGCACAGTGAACTTTATCTTCAGTGGCTCTTTAATTTAAAAACGATCCGGTTTAACTGATTGGAAACTATTGGATGGATGAAATCTAAGGACTTTTCTTGAGTCTCAGTTGTACTTTTAAATATTTAGTTTAGGTTGAAAGTTCAACTTAGACTGCTGACTGAAGTACTTGTGTACAGCTGAGCCTGAAGCCCCATGCAGACAGAGCTAATATTAATTCATTCATATTACTTCCTCTAATAAAAGTCCTCATTCTTGACAGCAGTAATTATTAACGATGAGGCCGCTTTTACAGAAAGAAAGAGACGTGATGGTTAAACACATGAAGCTCACGTTTGATGAACTTCCTTCATTTGTACGAGTTGACTGATGTTAACGTGATTTATCTATAAATATATTATATCCATAGACTGTAGATAGGATCATTGTTTTTGGCCGTCGCCATCTTGTTTTTTCCTGTCGCCATCTTTGTTCTTGTCTTTCGCCATCTTGGTTTTTGGCCGTCGCCATCTTGGTTTTTGGCCGTCGCCATCTTTGTTCTTGTCTTTCGCCTTCTTGGTTTTTGGCCGTCGCCTTCTTGGTTTTTGGCCGTTGCCATCTACTTCAGACTCAGTAGCATAAACAGATCTTTCTATAAACTCTTAAAATGTGTCTTGGTGGACTGGATTTAAATTACAGGAGGTTCAGTTAGCTCACTGAAAAACGTTTTAGATTCTTACAGGGAAGATGGTTGAAAAATCACAGACACACAAGCTCCAGATGGAATTAACATCATTGATCTGATGACATAGAGACATGGATCCAGTCCAAATGGGGCTTCAGATGTCCTAAAAAGGCCACCGTTCAGAGATTATACCTTTTTACAAAAGATACAAACTTGACTTTTTTCCTCAAGACCTTTCAATTTAAGAATATCGTAGTTCTTTCTCCATATTTCATCCATCCAGAAATGTTGTTTTTTGGGTGTTTATTGATCATTGTAGCCTCACAGGACCGCTGCACATTTGTTGGACTGACTTTGCTGATACTTTAGTAAATAAATCTGTTTTATAATTAAAATATATTTAAATCAAATATCAGCAATCAAACCCTGAGTCATACGACCCTTCTCTAAATGTTTGTAGATTTGAGGTGTATTTCTGACAGGGTTTTATGAATGATTAAATGCACATAATCATTTTACACAGATCTGTGTTAAAGGGAAACATTTTGCTATTAAAGTACATAAATCAACTTCCAGTGGATGTTGCTGTGACGATTTCTCCTTTTCTAAGTAATATTTACTTTTGTTTTATTATCTGATGTTTGGGTGGATTTTTGTTGTTTTTATCTGATTTATTCAGTTTGTTATTACAGTTCATAGATCCTCCACAGGTCATATTTAAGGGGAAGTCACTCTCTTGTTTAACAGCTCAGAGACATGTGAAAGACACAAGCCAACCATTGGGAACCATTGGTTAAATGCATTGCTTTCATTTATTTTGCAAAATCTTAATTTGAGTAAAAGTACAATATTTTCCTCTGAAATTGCACCGACGTATTTTTAGTTTTACCAACAATTTGCCATAAAAATGGATCAAAGTACCAAACACTTAGTGATTATTTAAAATCTTAATCTAAAAACGTAATTAAAGATGTCAAATAAATACAGTGAAGTAAAAAGTACATTCTTTCCTCTGAAATGTAGTAAAGTATACTTTAAAAAATGTACTGAAGGACGAATTGTACAGTAAAAGTACCTGAGTAAATATAGTTACTTTACAACACTTTTCAGATTACTGATATGCATTTTGTAATCGGCATTAAATTAAATTAATAGACAAATCAAATCTGAATATTTCGGTGACCGAATATTTGGAATGAATAGGCAACTTTGTTGGGCAATTTATGCCGACTTTCACATTTTAGCCGCTAGCTAACTTTGCTAACGCTAGCTGTTGATTACTTTTGTCATTAAGGAAGACCAGCTGTGAGTTTTAAAACAACAAACGACTTTAAAAACATAGAAATGTAGCCGTTTATTTTATTGGAATTGAAGTGCTGCTTAGTGTTTTATTTATTATAATAACTATATTATAAATGTCTGGCTTCTAAGGCGCACTAAGCGCTGCTAGATTCACGAGGAGTTTGGTGTATTACGTCTACGCCAAATTAAGCAGAAAGCAGCAATGATCTGTAAAATAAACTTAAATTCATCTTTTAAATCAAGCTAGTTGATCCTGCTACATCCATGATGGAGTTTAATGGTGACATTGTAAGTGAACCGACGTGTTTGGGTGTTAACTTCGCATCATCCAGAACCGTAACGGAGGGAAGACGATCTTCATCTTGACCGGATAACGGTCGATACGTCCCGGTGTCCTGTCCCGAGAAACGTCCCTGGAGAGAGCCGAGCTGAAGGAGAGCTACACCAAGCTAGCCGCAGTTAGCCACCGCGAGGACCGGAAACGGAGCGCAATGGCCTTCAAAATAAAAGAGAAACACGCAACAATTACCACAACAAGAACTGTGTCGAAATGAAGTGATTAATTACGTCTACGTGTGCTAAAAAAATAAACAAAATTAGCCTATAAATATATTTCTATATTTTTTTGGTCGTCATGTTTTTGTATGAGAGTTTAGTTTAACCCAAAATGCAGCCGCGTTGGTTAAATGTAGTTTTATTTTGAAATGTTGTGACAGGAAGTGTCTCGTGTTCCCTGCAGCCTGACGGTGATGGTGAGAGGAGAGAGAGAGAGAGAGAGAGAGAGAGAGCGGTGCTGGTGGTGCTGGTGGTGGTGCTGGTGGTGGTGACTCTGCACATCGGGCTCGTATTAAAGAGGGATGCATGGAGATCTCAGACAGCTGGCAGCAAACGTCCATCTCCTCACCTGAAGTCCAGCGTGTCCCGTCTGCGGCCAGGTGAGTCCCGACTGTCCACCGAGCTGCTGTCTGTCTCTGTGTCCTTCTCTGCAGTTTCTCGTCCAGCCACCAGCTGTATGCTGCAGGTGCACCAGGTACCTGAAGTCTACGTGAACTTCTCCATCAGCAGGGAAGCATCTGCATTGAGGCACAGAGGAAGTCTCGTTGAATCCATCTATTTCACTCAGTTTTAAGTCTTTTAAATGAGTTTTTCTTCAGTGCACTGATTATCTAGTCATTCAGAGACAGACTAAAGACAAAGAAGGACACAGTCTTTTTTGAGTTGTGATTTAAGAACGATACAAGAAGTGCATGTTTGATAGAGGACGAGCGTGTTTGTGGTCGGTGAGTCTTCATCGCTCACGCCTGAAGCTGCAGCTCCTCAGACGGGTTAACAGTCCTTGTCCAAGGACAACACTGTGGAGCGACTGAGAGCCATGTCGCTCACTAATGGACCTTTAAATGTGTGTTTCTCTGCAGGGCACTGATGCTCATTTGTCCCTGATGACACTGATGAAGCATAAATGTGATGCACTTTAAAAACAGATCTAAATAAAACCTCAGTTTATGGTCTGCAGAGCCAAATATCTAAGAAATACGTGTTTCAGTGTTTAATCAAACTAGTGTGTGTTACCATGTTGTGAGTGTGGAGGTACGATGCATACGATACCATTGGTCCCTGACACTGTGTGCGTTGGTGTTTTATTTACAGATATATTGTGTTAATGGATGGAAACAATGAAGCAGACCTCACGTCATTTTAGGCTCAACGTTCATTCTTGACCTTGGAATCAGAACAATCTCGCCTCAGGGTCCATTTTGCAGCTCTCCTGGAGCTGTCGGTCGCATCACATGAGCTTTTCTCAGCAGATCCCATTTGCCTCGTTGTCGTGGAGATGTAGACCTCCATCGTTTACGAGACTTTCTTGTCTTTCAAAGTTAATTTCTCGATCGGCAGATCAGCAGAATGAAGTTTCAGTTTCTCGACTTTCAAAGACGACGTGAAGAAGAGACACGCGATTATTTTATGTGAACGCAAACGTTCTGTTTCGTAGTTATGAATGAAGACTGTGTGACCTCAATATGTTCGGCAGTTTTACATTAAAGTTACTGTGAGGAACTTTAATTTAGTGTTGACTCTGTCGCCCCCTGTGGACTAAAGCGGTAGTGTCTCTAAGCGCCACAGTCCCTTTAGAAAACCTCTCATTCTACTGCAGCAGGGTCTGACAATCTGCCCCTCTCAGTCCTGGTTCTGGTTCTCCCGTTGCCTCCCTTCCCTCCATTGGGTCCAGCAATACGTCCTGGGTCTCCAGCAGAGAGGAGAAGCTCTGCTCCTGGAGGAGGAGGAGGAGGAGGAGACGCTGCTGCTGCTGGGAGCTGAGCTCTCCTCCTGCCTCCGGAGCTCCGACTGCAGGTCCGAGGCTGCGGGTGAAGCCGGATCTGGGTCTGTCCACGGTGGACCGGTCTCTGATGGAGGATCTGGGTCTGTCCACGGTGGACCGGTCTCTAATGGAGGATCTGGTTCTGTCCACAGTGGACCGGTCTCTGCTGGAGTCTGAGCTGAAGGAGTTTCTGGTGAACCTGAATGATTTCATCTGGTTTCACCAGAATCCAACCCGGTGGCTCTGATGATGAGCATTATGAAGAACTCTATAGAAACAGACCATCTTCTCTGTGATGGTCTCACTGTTTGGGTGACAGACTACAGTGATACGACACTAGGTCTCTATGGGAAGTTGTGTAGACTCACACAATATTTGGGATTGATGTTTTTGGGGGATTCCTCAGAATAGATGCCGACTCTCCCTCTGCCTCCTCCTCCTCCTCCTTCAGGGCGCCTCCTCCTCCTCCTCCACCTGAGCCAGCTGCATCATGGGAGGTTCCACCTCCTCCCTCATTGACGAGGGCGATGATGCTGCACCCCGGGGTGCGGCTCTGCCCCCCTCCCCCGTCATGGGATGTCTGAGGAGCAGCCAGAGCGCCTCCATCCCTCGGCAGCTTCCCCGACCCGACAGGCACAGAGAGCGCAGGTAAGAGATACCCGAGGACGCTTTAGGGCTCTGGGTTCTTGGTTTTGGGCCGTCGCCATCTTGTTTTTATGCAACCAGAAGTGACACTAGAGGGCGGAGCTAAGTACAACAGAACACTGAATCATTTCTAGGTGACCAAAATGTTATGTAATTAACTTCCATAAAGTTGTTAGATGGAAACACGGACAACTCCCAAACCGGACAACGCTCTGGTAGAGACCTGTCAATCACTGTGTTGCCCCGCCCCTAAATCATCCCCTGCTTTATGGTCTGTTTGACTCTAAATGGAGCATAATGTACTAAATGAACATCATGCTGTATTGAAGAAGACTGTAAACTAGAGATTGAGACCATAAACTCATGTTTACAATGTTTACTGAGGGAATAAATCAAGAGAGAAGTAGAGTCATTTTAGACTAGACTTCTATACAACCAGAGGAGTCGCCCCCTGGTGGACACTAGAGAGAATGCAGCTTTAACACGTGAAGCTCTGGTTTAACTTTAAAGAAGCAGAGGTCGTCTGCTGTCTAAAGGCCAGCGAGGCTGCCGGTTGTCTCTGAGGCGGTTTTGTTTGTTTCTTAGCTCTACGTGTGAAAACAAGTGATCGAGATGATTAATTCATGTCATCACTCCTCGCGTACAGAGCCTCACAGCTGACGGCTGAATGTTAAAGTTTATATTCTACACTTGTGTAGAACCCTGAGCTCCAGAATGTGTGTCATGAATCTTTAATGAATCGTTGGATATAAAGTAAACCTCAGCCTTCCTCTTATTAATTATTACTGCGCTGTGTTTATAAAGCCTCCATCAGGAGTCCAGTTACTCTCTGACAGGAAGCGTAGCGCCACCAGGAGAATCCCTGAAGACCGGACTGTAGACCAGAGTCTGGAAGAGACTCGCTCTCCTCTCATCTGACAGAAGATAGAGCTTTATCAATCCTGATCTTGTGCCAGACTTTCATTAAAGATGACAACAGAAGCAAAGTAAAAACAATAGAATAAAAATGATTAGGTGTAAATAAATAATATAGAATCACATTAATGCATTGATCAGACAACTGGACAATATAATCAGATACAATATAGTCAGAAAGATAAATAAACAAAAGTTTTAAAAAAAAGTATTTCTGCTGCATTTATTTACGTCACTTTATTCCCTTTTTAGGTTCCGATTCAACTTTTAAAAACAGCTTCAGTACGTTAAACACATAACAGCTGTTTGGAGACAGACTTCACTTATTCATTTACAAAATGAAACCTTGAGTGTTTTCTTTTGTTTCTCCATCACTGTTCAGATAATCTGCTATTCATCTGAACAACCAGGAACACAAATCTTTTCCACGTTTTTTCTACCAAAGTCAGTGTTTGAACACTGTGATCTCTGCGGTCGTGAAGTAAAACATGAATATTATATATATATATATATATATATATATATATATATATATATATATATATATATATATATATATATATATATATATCGGTCTGTGAGGGAGCGTTTATGTTGTTGCTTTAGTGCAGCTTCTTCTGTCATTTCCATATTCATGCATTTTTAATATTCTCCTCCGAGCCACCACATGGTACAAAATAATGTTAATATCCGTTTATATTTGGATTTTTTCCCCCTTCTCGTCTTTCTCTTCCTTCTCTCCCCTCGAGAGAGAGAAGAGTTACATTACATGAAACCAGAGTTCAGCTGAAAGACAGCGCTCGTGTTTTGTACATTACGTCTGCTGTCATACATGTGTTATGAAATAACATTAATGTGTTTGACACAAAGGAATTTTGAAGGACATTTTAAATATGTATAAAACGTATATACTGATGTATGAATACTCTGAAGTCTTGTGTTCTCGCTCTAGTTTCTCCTCGGGCTCGATGCCGGTGCAGAGGAGCCAGTGGGCTTGTGGCTGCTGCACTTTCCTCAACGCAGCCGGCGCCCCCCGCTGCTCCATCTGCGAAGCCCCTCGGCGGAGACCGGACGCCCGGTGGACGTGGCAGGGGACCGGCAGGGAGGACGGGCGCTGGTCCTGCCCACGCTGCACGCTGTCCAACCCCGCCGACCGCCCGGCCTGCTCGCTGTGCGGGTACTCCACCGCCGCCGGCGCCCTGGACCGACCCCGGGGGGGCTCGTCCGGGGACCTGCCCCGACCCCGGCGCTCCAGCAGCTGCTCCGGACCCCTGAGGCCGGAGGACGCCGTTATTCAGAGCCTGGTCTGGGAGTGTTTGAGGTGCACTCTGCATAACACCCCGACCTCCATGTCCTGCTCTGCTTGTGGCGGACCGCGCAAACTGTCTCTCCCACAGATCCCCGCTGATGCCTTGCTCATGCCGGTGGAACCGACCGGAGCGGGACAGCCGGAGCCTGCAGCGGGGGCGCTGTCTCTTTCCATCTCGACCGGCGGAGAGAGTTTACCGGTGGAAGCTTCACGTCCACACACAAACTCCTCAGGTCATCACAACCCTCTTCCCTGCAGCCGCAGAGAGGTGCCGCCTCCGGAAGGCTGCCTCGGTCAAACCCCCAACTTAAGTCCTTCCCCGTCAACGCTCGCCGTTTCACAACCGGAGCTGCCGCCCGGCAGACGGCTCAGCATCCTGAAGGAGGAGATGTCGCCGCTGTCGCCCGCACCGGACGCCTCTGCGTCGTTCCCCGCCGTGCCTCGCCACCGGCAACGTCGCCAACGACACCGAGGAGTGGTCGTGTCCCGCCTGCACTCTCATCAACGAGGTCAAAGCCAAACACTGCCTGGCCTGCCACACGCCTCAGCGGCACGCCGCCCAGCTGCAGCCGGACCCGACGCTGAAGAAGAAGGAGAGCACGCCGGTGGAGGCGCTGCGGCAGAGCGACGAGGGAGAGGCCAAGGAGCTGTGGGAGAACATCGTCGGCTTCTGCAGAGAGGTCTGTGCATCTTGAGTTCTTGTTCCTTCGCCTTTGAGCTTCACTCACACTCACAAGGAGGAACGTTCCTCTGGAACACCTGGACCTACCTGAAGGGTTTGTGACATCACAACCAGGCGGCAAACTCCGGTTCTGCCGAGTGAAGCCGATCCAAAAGTGTCTTAAAAAACATGTCTGATATGAAAACAGAACACGAGATGAAGGAGCTTCATCTACCGTTTTAACGCGTCAATCTGAATATTGTTGCATTTCTTTTCCTGCAACTCACCTGAGGTTGTTTCCTGTGATTTGATTGGCTCGTCTTCCAGAACGCCGTGACGTTTGTGGACGACAGCTTCCCTCCCGGTCCGAAGTCGGTGGGCTTCCCGGCGGACGACAGCGTGCAGCATCGCGTCAGGAAGTGGCTTCGCCCGCAGCAAATCAACTGCTGCAACTCCAGAGACCGCGCGGTGAAGTGGTCCGTGTTCCGCACGCTCCGCCCCTCCGACATCCTGCAGGGACTTCTGGGTAACTGCTGGTGAGCCCGCGGCCGCTGCTTTATTTATTTAATACTTTCCTTATTAGATTGTCAATGAGCTTCAAACTAACTCACTCCGCTGACTTTCCTAAGTTCATTCTCAGAGGTAAAGTGAACTAAACAGGCGCCCCTGAGAGGTTTGTAGCCGTGTTCCTTTAACCTCCAGGTGGATCCAGTTATTCGGTTTGTCTGGATGTTTTTTGGAGAACAGGTTCCTGAGTGCCTTGGCTGTTCTGGCCGAACGTCCCGAGCTGGTGGAGAAGGTGATGGTGACGCGCTCGCTGTGTGCAGAAGGAGCCTATCAGGTGCGTCTGTGCAAAGACGGCTCGTGGACCACGGTGCTGGTGGACGACATGCTGCCGTGTGACGACAACGGACACCTGCTCTTCTCTCAGGTGGAACATTCGACTCTAAACACTCTGTTCATGGAGCAAGAAGGAGTAAATATGTACCGCAAAGTTGATCTTAGGCCTCCTTTGGTTCATGACAAGGTGTAGTTCAGCTTGTGTCCCTGTGATGAGTTTCAGCTCTTCAGAATTTTCACTAAACTCAACAATTGTTGAAGTCCCGCAATGTGCATGAATCTTTGTTAGGTCGCCCATTGGTTTGAAGCTTCGAGTTCAGCATTTTGGCCGTCGCCATCTTGGTTTTGGTCCGTCGCCATCTTGGTTTTGGTCCGTCACCATCTTGGTTTTGGTCCGTCACCATCTTGGTTTTGGTCCGTCACAATCTTGGTTTTCGTCTGTCGCTATCTTGGTTTTTGTTCGTCACCATCTTGGTTTTTGTTCGTCACCATCTTGGTTTTTGTCCGTCACTATCTTGGTTTTGGTCCGTCACCCTCATGATTTTGGGGTGTCACCATCTTGGTTTTCTGGCCTTACCGTCTTGGTTTTTGGACCCATAAGCAGAAGTCCGAAGTCCGAATTATTATTAAAAGTGAATGGATAAAATCATTACTTGTTGCTCCGGAAGGAGGGGGTGGTGGGGGGTGGGGGCAATTTAGTGATGGGGGAACACTTTTTATCCAGCACTGATGTTCCTGCTTATCACCAGATGTGATGTTTAAGCTGTGGTACAGGAGATAATTAATCCTCTTCCCTCTCCAGGCCCAGCGGAAGCAGCTCTGGGTGGCTCTGATTGAAAAGGCGCTAGCCAAGCTCCACGGCTCCTACTTTGCTTTGCAGGCCGGTCGTGCCATCGAGGGCCTCTCCACGCTGACCGGGGCCCCCTGCGAGTCGCTGGCCCTGCAGATCAGTACCACCAACCCCAAGGAGGAACCCATCGACACAGACCTCATCTGGGCCAAGATGCTGAGCTCCAAGGAAGCAGGGTGAGTGTCAGGAGGACGGTCGTTCTTAATTATCCGTTGAAAATAAGTCCTAACTCTTTAATTTTTCCATGCTGCTAGTTTCCTGATGGGGGCGTCTTGTGGAGGAGGCAACATGAAGGTGGATGACGCGATGTACGAGTCCGTGGGTTTACGTCCACGACACGCCTACTCTGTCCTCGATGTGAGGGACGTAGATGGTCACAGGTGAGGACTCAAGTCTGTAAATGTACCGGTAGATACATCTTTGGAGTGTCACCGTTACCATTGTACCAAAATAAAGCCAAAGATCAGGGTTATAATATGACGTGGAAGTAGTATTTTCAGGTATAGTATCAACAATCTGACTTTTCCTCTCCTGATGTAGATTCCCATTCTCGGCCATCTGCCAATAACCGGTGCTCTATTTCTCCCAAATTTTAATCTACGGAGTGGAGTCACAGTTTTCATGTCATTTCAGTGAGTGTTTGCAGACAAGCTGACAGATTATTTTTCTGGATTTACTAAAGTCACGCTATTTGAAACAATCTGCTTCGCTGAAGAATGTCTGCCTCTGCACCATGTTTAGAAAGTGAGGCTGTGGTGGGAAAAAAAAACACGATTTTACCTTTTTATATTTGGGGAAATTTAAAATACATTAGATAAATATGCTCCACAAAATCTGAAAATATTTTCTACCTAATTTAGAATTTTGTAAATGCAAAGAGGAATCATTCTAATGCATTCTGTAACACATAACGTCTTGGAAACATTCGTACACCTTTAGTATTTTCAGGCTCGTTCCTGCTGTATTTTTTTAGATTTAATTGTTATAAAGCAGCGTCTAACTTGTGCTTCCTGGGGGGTTTTTTGGTTTTTTTTTTAAGGCTCCTGCAGCTGAGGAACCCGTGGGGTCGCTTCTCCTGGACTGGACCCTGGGCGGACCACTGGCCCAACTGGCCTCCACACCTGAAGAGGGAGCTGTGCGCCCAGCGAGCCGAGGACGGCCTGTTCTGGATGGACTTCTGGGATTTCATCAGGTAGATCAGGAGTTAACAAAGGCTGCACTTCTTTAGAAAAGTCCCTTACATTCCCAGTTTAAACTAGGTTGTCACGTTCAGTTACTTACTTACAGAAAAAGGGTCAATTCTATAGACTGTATATAAGAAGTGGATGTAGTCAGTGATGTCACCTATTGGTTTGAAGCTTGGAGTTAGCATTTTAGCCGTCGCCATCTTGGTTATTGGTCGTCACCATGTTGGTTTTTTCACCTTCAGCATTGTGGTTTTTGGACGTAAATCATCCCCTGCTTTATGGTGTGTTTGACTCTAAATGGAGCATAATGTACTAAATGAACATCATGCTGTATTGAAGAAGACTGTAAACTAGAGATTGAGACCATAAACTCATGTTTACAATGTTTACTGAGGGAATAAATCAAGAGAGAAGTAGAGTCATTTTAGACTAGACTTCTATACAACCAGAGGAGTCGCCCCCTGGTGGACACTAGAGAGAATGCAGCTTTAAGACAAGAAGCTTTGACTTCACTTTTCAGATCCGGAGGTTTGCTGCCTGGTTATCTCATGAATGAAATAAGTAAATGTGTTGATGCATTCACTCATGTCTGTGAGTGTGTTTTTTGACCCTGACAGATACTTTGACTCAGTGGACATCTGTAAGATTCACTCAGACTGGCAGGAGGTCCGAGCGTTGGGTGTTTTCCCCCGAGGAGCCGACGTCCCGGTGACGGTGGCGACCATCACAGTGCTGGAGAGAACGGCCATGGAGCTGGCTTTGTTCCAGCAGGGCAGCCGGTAGGACAACGCTGACCACACCTCCTCATTGTTACTTATTAAAGAATGCAAGAACTCAATCGCTGAAGATCTCTTCCACACAACATACAGTCATTTGTGTCTGACGTTGCTTTTCCATAAGAGAGTTTGAAGACTTCCTTCAAAGCTCTTAAAGTAACTTGTCCTTCCAGAAATGCAGGATTTAAAGTCCTGGATAGCTGCAAACGTTCTCCATATGTTGAACATATTTGTTCTCACATTGATGTGCTGAGCTTCCGAGCTCAAAGAACCGAAGCGTGAACTGAACCCCGTCTCCTCAGGCGGTGGGACACGGCGGAGAGCCACCTGTTGGATCTGTGCGTGTTGTTGTTCCGGGTCTCCTTCGACGGCTCGGGGACGCCGGCGCTCGGCCGCCTGCTGGCTCACAGCCGCCGCTCGGTGAGGAGGTTCGTGGGCTGCGACGTGATGCTGGAGCCGGGAGAGTACGCCGTGCTCTGCTGCGCCTTCAACCACTGGCACAGCGCCGCCGCGGAGGGGACGAGTAAGATGTTCCTCAAGTCTACATGTGCACTTTCCTTTTCACCACAGTTCACCACAAACAGGGAGTTCTTTGGAGGCCAGTCAGTGGAACCAGGTCAACATTAAACTAAACTCTCCTACAGCAATTTGTAAATGAATGCTGTCGCATAAAAGGCCTTGCAAGCAAAGTTAACTTATCATTAGTACTTAATACTAATACAAAATAATTAAATA
The DNA here is from genome assembly GCF_023349555.1 of Cebidichthys violaceus. Taxonomy (NCBI): domain Eukaryota; kingdom Metazoa; phylum Chordata; class Actinopteri; order Perciformes; family Stichaeidae; genus Cebidichthys; species Cebidichthys violaceus. The sequence goes on along the minus strand of NW_027176550.1, from coordinate 559,222 downwards.
ATAGAAATAAAGAAAAGAAACAAATTCCTAAGAGAAAGAAAAGTTAAAACTCATCTTTTAACTCGCATTTTCCAAATAAATGTTTTATTAATTGCCATTTATTTACCATTAATTTTATTTTTTAAGTTGCTATATTTATTTTTTCTCTTTTATTTGTCTCTTTTTTAATAATTTCTGTTTTTAATCCTTTTCTTGCATCTGTATTTCTGTAGTTTTAATTCATCTTTTGACTTTAATCACAGAAATTATGACTTTTTTCTCTGAGTATTATCCCCCGGCTCTGCTGTTTATTTTATTTTTTACCTACAGTGGCCCTGATATCATATTTCTTCCGTCAGATTAATTATAATCTAAATCTTGAAGTTTTAAATACCCCCCCCCCCCCGTTGTGTCCGTCCAGCGGGCGGCGGCCGCTCCGAGCAGCCCGGCTACATGCTGGCGGTCTACAGCTCCAGACTGGTGATGGTGGAGCAGCTCACGGCCTCCAACACCACCGTGGCCGACGCCGTCATCCAGCTGACGGAAACCAAAGGAGAGAGACACGAGGTAACGTCCACTCCGTTTGGTTGTGTTCTTCACATCAAATTTAGTATTAGTATTAGTAGTATTTTCACAATGTGGTAGTAGTACTTTTACTGCAGTAAAGTGTACTCCTCCCCCCTCCTCCTCCTCCTCCTCCTCAGGGCAGAGAGGGGATGACCTGTTACTACCTGACCCACGGCTGGGCGGGGCTTATCGTCATGGTGGAGAACAGACACCCGCGGCATCACCTCCACGTGTCATGTGACTGCAGCGACAGCTTCAACGTGGTGTCGACGCGCAGCAGCCTGAAGACCGTCGACAGCATCCCTCCTCTGCACAGGTTCAGATTATATACATACACATATATATATGTAAATATATATACATATATATATGACAGACATGTCTGAAGGAAGACGTTGTAGGTGGACTCTCTGTCTAAGAGAATGACATCATGAGCATATTCTACATTTAATATGAAAAATAATCTGGTAAACTTCACTGATTGTGTGTTGCATGTGAAGTCTTCTCCGTCTCCGTCTCAGACAGGTGCTGGTGGTTTTGTCTCAGCTGGAGGGAAACGCCGGCTTCTCCATCACTCACCGGCTGGCTCACCGTAAGGCCGTCCAGGCTTCTCTGGGGAACTGGAGTCCCTCGAAGACGACCCACAGTCCGGCTCTGAGCCCGGAGACGGCGGGTCTGCATCAGCCCCGCCCCCTCTGACCGAGAACGCGGAGGTCTTTAAAGGAACAGTCCGTCACTTCAGGAGGTTGTGGTGGAAAACGAGCTGAGTCGTGTTTCAGCTGAGTCGTGTTTCAGCTGCGACAGACATTTTTTGTTTTTTAGGAGTCAGAGCTCCAACAGAAGTTAACACATTCCTCCGTGAAGACATGTTAGAAGCAGATTTCATCAGTGATGCACTTTATATTTCACATTTCAGATCACAGCTCGTCTTCAGGTCCAAACTGTCTTCAATGCAAACGGTGACAGACGAATAGAAGTTAGTAACTTTAGTTAGTTGTGTCTGAACTGGCTGCCAAGAATATTCACAGTAATAACAAACCGACGACGCTGAAGTCGGCTTTTAATTCACGGCGTTTTTACCGTCGGTTAAGAGGAAAGTTTGAGGGAAACAACGAGCGTGTGTGAACGACCTGCTGTTGTGAAAGTGTGTCACACATTTTAGGTAAAGCTGTCTGAAACACATTGCTTAGACTGGTCACATGTGTACTAGATTATCACAGAGGAGCCAGAGACTCTTCACATCCAGACCACACTGGACCTGTTTCTCTTAGCTTTCCTCTTAGCTGCGAATCGGAAGCTTTTTTTAAGGGTCGTTGGTGTTTATTTATGAATCTTGATACTTAATGTAGACGGGTTAGATAAAGTTTTAGCGTGGAGACTGCCTGTATGAAAGCATTAGCACTTTATGAACTTTAATCTATGCTGGATTCTTGTGTTTTATGATTATGTTTCAAAAAAATTCCACAATGGAGCAAAAATATTTTGTGTTTGTTAATGCAAAACATCGTTATTGTTAGAGACAAAAACATATAAACTATGCAAATGTTTGAACCCTGTTATGATGCTTCGTCAATTAAAACATGTTTAGCTCTTTATCTTTGACTTATCGCTATAGCGACGCGTGAATTTAATGTATTCTTTTTTATCGGTGCAATAGAATTTCAAAAAGAGTCTGAATTTATTTATTTGTATATAATGTATTTAATAATATTTTACTTATTATTTATTATTTAGAAAACATCTATTTATCTATTTTTTCCACAATAAAAAGTAAAGACTTTTATTTTCATTGTTTGACGTGGGGGGGGCGTGTCCGATGACACGTCACAGAGCAAAACCAAAACAGCTGTTGGCAAGACAACTTGTAGCTAGGTAGCTAGCCACCTAGCTCCATCACAACAAACAGCTCATTTTATCACGTTTTTACTTGTTTAATACTAGAGCGGTGAACCAGCAGCTGCGCAGGTACGTCAGTGTGATGTCATCGATTGTGTATCGGCGTGAAGTAATGCTAGCTTGTTAGCTTCATGCTACTAACGCTAGCTACACTTTAGCTACACGTTAGCAATGATTTACCTGAAAACAGCAGCTTGAATTTAGCTTAAAGATATGACACGTCAGTGTGTTTTGTTACGTCAACAATGGATGTCGTGTTATTGTGTAAATCAGTAGTAGAGGGAAGGATACGCAGCAACGTCATCGATCGGTTTTTATTGTATTTAATGTTCAATAACTCTAAATATGCGGAGTTATCGCTCTGACAGTGGCGTTAATTACGGCCCAACTTAACGGCTCATGTTCGGCCCTGATGAGGCCGTAGTGCGGTGTGTCGGTACCGGTCTCAGGTCGGCCCAATGTCGGCATGAATCATCAACGTGAGCCCCTCTGACCCACCTCCAGCTGCTCTCAACACTCCCTCACCTTTAGCTGCTCATTGCCTGAAGAAGTACATAATAAATACTGTTCATTCATTTCATTTTTAAAATGTTTTATATGCTGTTAAATATCATTTTTTGCAAGACTAAAACGTATTTTAAAAAAATGTAAAAAATAAAAACAAATAAATTATAGTAATTTAAATAAAATAAACAATGAAAATAATACAAAACAATGATTAAATCGTATAAACTATGGCTATAACATTACTCCAAATTAAAAGCCAGATTAAAAAAATACAGTTTTAATTTCAACATCCAGAGGCAGTGAGTTACACAGTTTAGGGGCTTAAGAACAGAAGGCACTTTTTTTTTATTAATTTAAATCAATGTAATTACTTTTTCACAACATATACAATCAAGTCAGTACAAGTATTAAAACGTCCATAGATTTCCAGAAGCAACCTGGAACATGTTGTTGAACACCTTAAATAACGGTCGTCAGTATGTCGACCGTATCGCAGCTTAAAGGTTCCGGTCTCTGCTCTTCTGGTCTCAGTTTCCGTCCCGGTCTTGTTGGGGTCCGAGCGTCAGGATTGGGAAGCAGACTGAAGGGGCGGCTGCCGGCGGCGCAGCGAGCCTGGCGGACAGAATGTCAGAAAGCCCGGAGAAAAGCGCCTCAGTGTCGGCTCAGGAGCTGAAGGAACAGGGCAACCGCCTCTTCCTGAGCCGCAAGTACCTAGAAGCTGCTGCCTGCTACAGCAGAGCCATAGTAAGAGATGGAGGGCAGCGTTTCAGGGCTTTAAATACTGGGTTCAACTCTTTTAAATAGCCTGAATACATACAAGTGTTTCTCCTCAAGATATCTATTGAAATTACGGTATGTTACGATACTTTACGATACCTTACGACACGTTACGTTACGATACGATACTTTATGTTACGCTACGGAACGTTACGGAACACTACGCTACGTTACAATACGTTACGGAACGGTACGTTACGATGCGTTACGGAACGTTACGCTACAACGCTATATGTTACAAAACGTTATGAAGCATTACGATACAACATAATATATTGCGTAACGTTGCGATACAATACGATACAAAATCCGTTACGTTATGGAACATTACGATATGGTACGCTACAATACATTACGCTACGTAACGCTACGAACCGTTACGATGCGTTACGCTGTGTTACGGAACGTTACGATACAATGCAATATGTTACAAAACGTTATGAAGCATTACGATACAACACAATATATTGCGTAACGTTGCAATTCAATACAATGCGATACAAAATATGTTACGGAACGTTACAACACGTTACGCTACGGAACGTTACGATACGTTACGATACGTTACGATACAATACAACAAGATACAACACGATACTTTTCTAAACATTACGATACAACACGAAACGTTACAACACAATACAATATACGATACGATACAAAATGATATGTTACGAAATGTTACAATACAATATGATGCAACACGATAAGATACAACATGATACGCTACGAAACAATACAACACAGTATGTTACAACACAATACAAAACGATCCGTTATGATACGATACGAAATGATACAACACGATACGATACACAGCCATACGATACAACGCGATACAACACAATAAGTTACGATGCGATGCATTTTTAGTGCCACAGCAGGAGAGCCTCGCTCCATCTGATCCTGAGTCTGTATTTGACGGATCCTGGAGAGCAAAAGGTTGAATCTGTGTTTTGATGTTTCAGACCCACAGTCCGTCCGTCCCAGCGTACTACACCAACAGAGCGCTGTGCTACGTGAAGCTGCAGCAGTACGACAAAGCTCTGGCCGACTGCAGACACGCTCTGGAGCTCGACGGCCAGTCGGTGAAAGCTCACTTCTTCATGGGTCAGTGTCACCTGGAGATGGAGAGCTACGACGAAGCCATCGGCAACCTGCAGAAAGGTACGACGTTGATGCACCGTAGTTCCACATCCTCTGCACGCGGTGAGAGAAGTCTACCTTTACGTTTGTTTTCCCAGCGTACAACCTGGCTAAAGAGCAGCGTCTGAACTTTGGCGACGACATCCCCAGCGCTCTGCGGATCGCCAAGAAGAAACGGTGGAACAACATGGAGGAGAGGAGGATCAACCAGGAGAGCGAGCTGCACGCCTACCTCACCAAACTCATCTTCGCTGAGAAGAAGAGGCAGGTCCAGTCCATCTATGACGAAGAACACGCATGTCACAAAGTAGATCTTGTTCCTGTAGAAGTTAAGTGTGTCTGGTTTAATCTGCAGAGAGCTGGACGGCTGCGGACACAAACAAGAAGACAAGTCAGACGACGGCCGAATTCAGCACCCTCCAAACGACGTCCACACTAAACATGTAGGTTTTCTATTGTGATCATCTTAAAAGACAGGAGACAACCGAGTGAAGCCAAAGCTTCACGTGTTAAAGCTGCATTCTCTCTAGTGTCCACCAGGGGGCGACTCCTCTGGTTGTATAGAAGTCTAGTCTAAAATGACTCTACTTCTCTCTTGATTTATTCCCTCAGTAAACATTGTAAACATGAGTTTATGGTCTCAATCTCTAGTTTACAGTCTTCTTCAATACAGCATGATGTTCATTTAGTACATTATGCTCCATTTAGAGTCACACAGACCATAAAGCAGGGGATGCTTTAGGGGCGGGGCTACACAGTGATTGACAGGTCTCTACCAGAGACGTATACGCCGTCTCTACGTCACTCCTCTTTAAAGAACCAGAGGTTTCCTCCTGGTATTCAAAACTCTCTGGACTTAAAGTTGTCGCTTCATGTTTACTGCACAAATAGTTTTATGTAATAATATATATATATATCTTAGTATTAACCTGTGAACGTCTGATTACTTGTAACCTTTAAAAGGTGTGTTTCTCTACAGGACAAGTATCTGTCCGACATGGAGGAGCTCTTCTGTCAAGTGGACGAGAAGAGGAAGGTCAGTGTTGATGAAGGACATGTTCCAAAGATACAAATGATCCATCCACTGATGAGGAGGAGGAGGATGAGGAGGATGATGTTACAGATGTGATGTCCACTGTGTGTTTGACAGAAGAGAGAGATCCCTGACTTCCTGTGTGGAAAGATCAGCTTTGAGTTGATGAGAGAGCCGTGCATCACTCCTAGTGGAGTCACGTACGACAGGAAGGACATCGAGGAGCACCTGCAGGTACAAGTACTGATACTACTCTGTGAAAATACTGTGGTGCAGGTACAAGTACTGATACTACTCTGTGAAAATACTGTGGTGCAGGTACAAGTACTGATACTACTCTGTGAAAATACTGTGGTGCAGGTACAAGTACTGATACTACTCTGTAAAAATACTGTGGTACAAGTAAAAGTACAAATACTAAACTGTACAAGTACTATGGTTTAAGTAAAAGTATTGTCACTACGCTGTAAAAAACACTGTGGTACAGTAAAAGTACTAATACCACACTGTATAAATACTCATTGTCTTGCAGCGAGTCGGCCATTTTGACCCGGTGACGCGTTCTCCGCTGATTCAGGATCAGCTCATCCCAAATCTGGCCATGAAGGAAGTCATTGATGCTTTTATTTTGGAGAACGGCTGGGTGGAGGACTACTGACCAATGAGAGCAGAGGAAGAGGTGGTTTGAGTTTAAGAAAAGATCAAACGAATCGCTTTGATCCAGTTTGATGATCAACAAATGATTTCACAGGAGAAGAAGAAGAGATCATGAACCAGAGGAATGAATGTAGAACCCTCGAAACAAAGTTCTAGAAGAAGAAGATCTGTTAAACCTTCAACATGAATGTTCTCACAAGTAGAAATACTACGTTATAAAAATACTCCGTTACCAGTAAAAGTCCTGCATTTCAAGGGTTAAAGTAAACTATATAAACTCTATAAACTATATAAACTCTTCCATTAATAACGTTAATAATGTCCGGATGTTTTTCATTTAAAGTCCTCGTTTGAAGAGGAACTTGTAACTAAAGCTGTCAAATACATGAAGAAGTATAAAGTAGTACCACCTGAAAATACTCAAGAAGAGTACAAATACTTTGTAAAAAAAAAGTACATTACTCACATAAATGTACTAAGTTACTCCCCAGCAAAGTGTCTGCTGTAGTCGAGTTTAAATTAATGTAATGTAATATAATATAATATAAATTAATATAATATAATGTAAATTGATATAATATAAATTGATATAATATAAATTAATATAATATGATTTAATGCACTTTTGACATATTTTCTTTCCTGGAAATAGATTGTGGAGAAGAAGCACTTTAAGTTTAAGAGCACAACGTTTATATTTAAAGAACTTATCAGACATTTTTTAAAACTCTTTTGCATCATTAGGGAAATATTTTGGCGTTTCATTTAAACATTTGAAATCATTTTTTTGTCGTATTAATGTCAGCGTATAAGTAGGTTTGTGTACTTGTGTCCCATTAAAGCCGAATGTTTGATCCCATTACAGCATCAAATCAGCTCTGACTTCTAAAATACGATTTATTATTTTAAAACTGATAAAACCCTAAACAAGCAAAAGAAATGAAATACATTAAAATCAATGTCGCTAATAATACAAGAAAAAAATGACAATCCCTCCAGTGTTTAGTTTACTTTTATTATTCATAGAAACATGTCGTTATGATTATCATATATTATATAATGTATAAAATAACTAGATTAAAATTGAAATTCTCAAACAAATACTCAGTAATCATCATCGCTTCATTCTGGACTCTGATTGGCTCCAAACTGGTTGCGATGTCATAAAATGCAGTTAAACTGTTAATATTAACTTCATTCTGCTTTGTTGTTTAATCAGATGAGGCGTTCGAGGACCGTCCGTACAGATCAGAGTCGCTTCATTTTGCTCCTCCGGTGTCTCTGTGATCGGTATTGATCTTATCAGTTCATGTCGTAAGGAACTGACTACAATCACGTAAAGTAATCAGATTACAGATGAGAAAGAAGTGCTGTTTCTGCTGCTCATCACTCAGAGAGTAGACGAGGGAAAGTGTTGCGTTTGCTGGCAAACTAAAAGAGGGGAAATCGTAGCGCTGCGGCTGAAAGAGAGCGAGTGTTGAGAGAAACTCATCAGCTGGTTTTTGTAAATATTGATAATCAGTAATTTAAGAAGTTTCTTGTGTTTCTATCAGTGGACTCTGGTGCAGCTTCTTTGTGCTTGTTTTTGCTCAAATGTTTTTCTTGTTGATGGTGAAATTGTTTTTTTAATTATAAATTATTAAATATGTGACATCAACAGCTTTGGTCTCGTACAGCAGCATGTTGTTTATCTTTTATATTTAAATGTGACGATTACAATCAAGTTAAAGTGAGATTATTTCAAACGACTGAAGGAGCACAGTCGCTTCTTAATGCTTTTCCTTTTCTAGTTTTCAGTCGCAGTGAGACATCTCACCGCACAGCACCTCTTTGAACCAACAACCTGCTGCACAAACATGTTAAACAAATGTTGTGATAAAATAAATGTTTCATGTTTTTTACATCTTTCAGTCTCGTCTCTTTCTGTGATTGAAGACGGTTTAGAAAAGTGTCTTTTTAGTCATAAACGTGTCTCTTTGTTTAGCTCAACTGTTATCATTTATGTTCCCGTCGGTGAAATAACTTTATTGATCCTCTGACTTCATCAGGTCAACACCAAATATCTGAAGAAGTAAAGACATGAATCAGTTAATGAGAGGATGATGAGACAAAAGTCTCCACCTACAGAGAAGCAAGAGTCTTTACTGTCTTTCTATTGTTGGCTTCTGTCTCTTTGTAGTCATTGTGTCTCTTTGTAGCTGTTTTCTGTCTCTTTGTAGTCATTGTGTCTCTTTGTAGCTGTTTTCTGTCTCTTTGTAGTCATTGTGTCTCTTTGTAGCTGTTTTCTGTCTTTGTAGTCTTTGTTTGTCTTCTTCTAATCTTTGTCTCTTTGTAGTTGTTTTCTGTCTCTTTGTAGTCGTTTTCTGTCTCTTTGTAGTCTTTTTGTTTTTCTTCGTCTAGTCTTTGTGTCTCTTTGTAGTTGTTTTCTGTCTCTTTTTGTAGTCATGAGTTTCTTCAGTCTACATTTCACAGCTGAAGGCCGTGGGGGGGGGGGGGGGGGGGGGGGGGGGGGGCCTGATGCTTTGGGCCCCTGGCCTGGTGGACCCAGTAGACCCGTTCAGTAGTCCATCCGTGGCCTCAGCTGGACTTTGTGTTAATTATCTGACGTTCTATAATAACAGTTTTGTTATGAAACACAATGTTGTTGCAGTGAAATCTTAAATCTTCATCTGTTGAAAGAACCACAGGAACAATGTACAAACATTTTAACGGCAGACATTTTTATTCCTCAGAAGACAAATGTCTCTTTTAGCTCCTTTGGTCATTAAAGACATTTTTATTGTTATTTTATGAGACAACAACAAATGGAATCTTGTCTTTGTGAAGCTGGAATGTGAGAATCACATCTGGAACATCAGAGACAGACTTCAGAGAGTTCCTCCTCCTTCGGTCTGCTCTGAGATGAAAACAAACAGCGCAGAGCTGATGAAGAAGATCAGCTGAGGAAGGTGGAGATGAAGACGCTGGTGTCCAGGTTGAGGGTGGCGTGCCACCAGCGGTCGGGGAAATACAGAACCTGATGGAGAAAAACTGTTTTTATCATTTAGTGTTTAAAACTGTCTCTTGCTGCGAGCTGTTTCGGTTTTGAAGAGGAACATTCTTCATAATAATAATAATAATAATAATAATAATAACAATAATAATAATAATAATAAAGCAGCAGCACCCGTTTAAAACACAAGGTGGTGTTTACCTCTCCAGGTGAGATGGTGCACTCCAGCGGAGCCTCGCCCTCCGGCAGGTGTGGGTAAGTCTCCGTCACCCAGGACAGGCTGGTGCGGTTCGGGTGGAAGTGCGGCTCCTGGTCCGGCGGGTAGAGGAACCACCGCTGAGAGAGAGAACAGTCGCTGACTGAAGCCGAGACGCTCGTCTGAAGGAAACTAAAGAAACGGGGTTTCTGTCCTCACCTTCCTGCCGTAGATGACCTCAGAGAAACCAGGACCGTGCCAGTGGAACGGGACTCCTGATCCAGGACCTGGAGCCCAAACACAGACCTGAAGGTTCTTTTATTATGGATTTGATGCATTCGAGTCACAGAAAACGAAACGGTCACAGAATTAAAACTTTAACGAACCAGAAGTTTGTTTAAAGAAACTTTTCATTCTAAAAAAAATCCAACAAGAGTTTATTTATAAACAATAATTAATAAGTGTTTTACAAAAGAAATAAAACAGAAAATGAATCAAAAGAAAGAATAAAAATAAAAACAGTCGCTTTAAAGATTTAACCCTAAAAATTTGCTTTGAATTTCTGAGGCAAAAAATGTCTACGTCAAAAAAACTACCATAAAAATATTATGTAATAATATTAATATATTTAACTTTGTTAAATCTCTGAACCAACATCAGTCCTGATCATAACCACCAAATACTCATTCATTTTCAGAAATTGAACCCTTTAAATATCAGTTTAATTACATAATGCCACTGTTATTATTTATTTATTTTAAACATAAAAAAGTCATTATTTTCTGTAAACTAAATGCTGAGAACAGGCTGGTATCAATAACCAATAATTAGATACAATTATGATTTGTATTCATGTTTATTTTTGTGCAGAAAACAATAAAAACTGATAACGTCTCAGTCTGGTAGAAAATATTAAACCGTAGTTTAACGGATCATTTAATGGGTTTATGTATTTATAGACTTATTAAAAGGAGAATGTGTGTTCTATGAATCAACACGAATGATCTAAAATGAAAACACTAAAAGACAGACATGTCCGTAGAGAAGTAGACGCGTTAAGAAGTAGAAGAAGAAACGTTCCTGAGACATCAGTGACATCAGAACGGACCTGCGATGCCGAAGCTGAGCGCGGCGCTGGTGTGAGGCAGAACGTACGGAGGAGACTCGTACTGATCCAACAACCGCTGCCACTCCGTCACGTTGTTGTCTCCGAAGAAATACAGAGTTTCTGAGGAGACGCAAACACAACCAGCAGAGAATCAAGTGTGTGTGTGTGTGTGTGTGTGTGTGTGTGTTGTATGTATGTATGTATGTATGTATGTATGTATGTATGTATGTATGTATGTATGTATGTATGTATGTATGTATGTATATATATATATATATATATATATATATATATATATATATATATATATATATATATATACCAGCATCATGTTTAACAAACAGGTTTACATACTATAAAAAGAGAGAAGATGTGTTTTAGTTTTATTGTGAAGGTCTTTGAGGCTAATTTGTGTTTTTATTAACAGTTTGTTTTTTTTAGGTTTTTGATTTGCAGCCAAAAGTTCTAGTTTCATAAGCAAAACTAACAAATAATTTATTCTCAGTTCATATATTTTCACTTACAAACTTGATTTTTGTAAGAAATTTGCTTGCAAATTTTTGCAAGAAATTTCCTTTCAAAAAAGTTTTTTTGTTTGCGTAATAATGACACAAATATAGCTTCATATGAACCTGTTTGTTACTCAGATTATTCTACACAGAACATCATTTAACTTTGACTCTATTTTAAAGTCAAGTTAACAGTTTAATCTCTTCAGCATCATAAACACTTCACTTATTTGAAATGTTGTGTTTCACTCACCGCTGCCGAGGACGTCTGCAGACTGAGGCCTCAGCCAGACGTCCACGTACTCCTGCAGAGGGACGTCCACTGAGACACAGAGACAACAGGACCACAGAGACACAGTGAGTGTTTGTGGGGTTAGAACAATAAACACCAGTCAACAATGCTCGCTTACCTTTCCTGTAGGAGTACGTGTTGGCTGTGCTGAGCCGAACTCTCCGGTCACCATACTGTCCTAGTAAACTGGACCTGGAGCACGACGACCGGAACCTCTGAAACACAAGTATTCATGTATTTATACATTAGTTTAACACAGGTTATTCATGTATTTATACATTACTTTAACACAGGTTATTCATGTCTTTATACATTACTTTAACACAGGTTATTCATGTATTTATACATTACTTTAACACAGGTTATTCATGTATTTATACATTACTTTAACACAGGTTATTCATGTATTTATACATTAGTTTAACACAGGTTATTCATGTATTTATACATTACTTTAACACAGGTTATTCATGTATTTATACATTAGTTTAACACAGGTTATTCATGTATTTATACATTAGTTTAACACAGGTTATTCATGTATTTATACATTAGTTTAACACAGGTTATTCATGTATTTATACATTAGTTTAACATGTTACTCATGTATTTATACATTAGTTTAACAGGTTGTTCATGTATTTATACATTAGTTTAACACAGGTTATTCATG
>NW_027176550.1:524390-544390 GCF_023349555.1 Cebidichthys violaceus | reverse complement strand
TTGTACTTTACTTGAGTATTTCCTTACACGTCAGAGCTAAATATTGTACTTTACGGAATACAATGTTCACTTTATTATTATTATTATTATTATTATTATTATTGTTATTATTATTTTTAATAATAATTTTGAGGTTTGAAATGTTGGTTGTACTTTAATTTGTACTTTTACTTAAGTAAAGTAAATCTGAATACTTCATCCACCACTGCTGGTACTTAACAAACAACACGACTGTACCTTGTACTGGATTACTCAATATTATATATAGTTATATATATATTTATATATATATATATATATATCTATATATATATATATATATATAAATATATATATATATATATATATATATTTATATATATATATATATATATAGATATATATATATATATATAGATATATATATATATATATATCTCATAACATATCCAATATCCTGTATGTTCTATATACCAATAAAACTATCAATATATTTATAATGTGTATACGAAATACCAGTGGTGGAAGAAGTACTGATGTGTTTTACTTCAGTAAAAGACCTTTAATATATTAAAAGAACTTTGAAGATTTCAAATCTTACGTAGTACATATTTATGTATATAGATATAGATATATATACATATACAATATAAACTTTTAGGATTTTGTTATATATATATATATATATATATATATATATATATATATATATATATATATATCAGCAGAAAACTGTGATTAAAGTAGAGTAAAAAGTAAAAGTACTAACTATGCAAAATGGCCCCAACCAGAGCGTTACTTATTATTAAAATACTATTACTGATTGAATGTTAAATTATTATAAGATCTATTTATACACGTTGTATACTAGTACCAGCTAACAGATATATGTACATTATTATAAAGTACAATACTTCTCTCTGAAATGCAGTAGAAGTAGAAAATGGAAATACTCAAGAATGGTATAAGTATCTCAAAATATTTAGAACAATACTTGAATAAATGTTTGTGTGATATTTTCAACACAGGACTTTTACTTGTAGTGGAGTATTTTCATAGTGTGGTGTTCGTACTTTTACTTCAGTGAAGGCTCAGAGTACTCGATCACGTTCTTTTACAGTCGCTTCACAGAAGAAAATCAAAAGAGAAAAATTCTACAAATGTTCAGAAGAAATCTTTAATTCAACGTAAAACAAATTAAAACATAGTATTTGGTGTTAAAATGTATTTAAAATATTTGTGATGCACTTCAGTTGTAGTATTGTGTAGCGTCACATTAAACTGCAACAAGTATTTGACTAAATGTAAAATACGTTACTGTTAGTAACTGTACATATTATTTGTGCTTTATGTATTTATGATTAAAAAGATCACAGTTGGAGCTGCTCAGTGCAAATCAATACATCAAGGTATTAATAATCAATCATTAATAGATTAAAGAGGTAATAAAGGCAATAAAAACACAAATATACACCGTCGCTCTTCATCACAGGAGTTCTTTCACTTCTAAAATTCACCATAAGTGCAAAAGTTTAATGTTTGTGCTTCATAAACAAATACAATGTGATTTTATAGAAACAAACCTGGTAAAACATTTAAACAAAACCGGATTATAATCTGCATTTTTCATCATCAAATCTACTTGTTTTTTTAGATTAAAATATGAGTTTTAATTATTAAAAAGGTGATAATTAAAGAGTAAAAATAATAAAGCTTTACATAAATAATGAAATGAATCAATTCATAATTTCCTCAATCTGTGTTTAAATGACAAATTAATAATAACATTTTTATTTTAAGATTTATCTTCGAATTTAAATGTCCACAAAATAGAAACCGTACATTTTTAAAGGAGGAAATACATATTTGGAAATTTATTAAATGAGTTTAATTTTTAAAAATTTTAGGATTTTTCTTTCCAATTTTAAATCTTAATCATTAATTCATCACTTCAAAACAAAACAATAGAGATATAGTTAATGTAATTATGTGTTAATTTATTCTTTTACTTTCATTATTAATTCAATAATATAAATTCATGCATTTTTGAAAGTTGATGAATTAATTTAATAGCTTTTTTTAAATGTTCTTAAACTGATTTTAATTCATAATATATTTATATAGATATATATTTATATATCTATATACATATAGTTCTATAGTCTTTGTTATTGTGCAAACAAGTTGTAGCGGAACAGAGAAAATAGACGCTGAATGTTTTTTAAGATAAAGCATTTCTTTAAGACGTATTTCTCTGTTTTCTGTCCATTTCAAAAGACAAAAGAATGAATGAATCAGCAGATTATTTTTTAAATCATTTTCTTGAGATTAGTTTCTGTAAAACTCCATGAACACAGGAAGCAGTGAGCAGATGCTTTGAATCATCACTAGGAGAGCACAAAGAGAGAGAAGAGGACGGGGAAGAAGGACAGCAGCAGCGAGAACGAGACAGAAACCACACCAGTGGTCCCGGACGTGGTCCCGGTCACGTTAACTTCCATGAAGCCCGGCCGGTTGGTGGTGATGTGGCTGTTGATCCAGGCCTGGTACTCGGACACTCGGGTGTAGACTCCGGGGAAGCCGGCGTCAGCGCATCCCCTCCCGAAGCTCACCACACCGGCCAGAACCCAAATGGAGCCGTTGTTATTGTTATTCACCAGCGGGCCGCCAGAGTCCCCCTGAACGGGACGGACATGTTGGTTAAAACATTCATTTATTGTTTATTCAATTTAGGAATTATTTTGTCTGTCAAATTTTAGAAAATAGTGAAAATAATTTCCCACCACTCGAAGATATTTATTCAAAACCCAAAGATTACATATTGTACTTTTTACTGTACTACACCTCAGAGGTACATATTGTACTTTATACTGTACTACACCTCAGAGGTACATAATGTACTTTATACTGTACTACACCTCAGAGGTACATAATGTACTTTTTACTGTACTACACCTCAGAGGTACATAATGTACTTTTTACTGTACTACACCTCAGAGGTACATATTGTACTTTATACTGTACTACACCTCAGAGGGACATAATGTACTTTTTACTGTACTACACCTCAGAGGTACATATTGTACTTTTTACTGTACTACACCTCAGAGGTACATATTGTACTTTATACTGTACTACACCTCAGAGGTACATATTGTACGTTATACTGTACTACATCTCAGAGATGAAATGTGTACAAACGAATGTATTTTTTCCTTCAGTAAAAGTATTAACGCCACAGTTTAAAAATACTCACTGCTCATTGAAATATACTTAAAAGTATCACAGTATTCATTATGCAGAATGATTAATATAATATTATTGTATTGTAATTATTGATGCATTAATGTGTTCATAGCTCATTTTAATGACTTCATGTACTGCTGGTTGTGTAATTGGTAATAATACTCTGAATATGTAAAGTAACTAAAGTTACATCAGGTGATGGAGGAGACTCACCTGGCAGGAGTCCTTCCCCCCCTCGTCCAGACCGGCACAGACCATGTTGCTGGTGAGCATGCTGTAGACTCTCCTACACTGAGTGTTGGACACGACGGGGACTTCAACCTCCTGCAGCCTCTGAGGGAACGGGAGGGACACTGAAGATGAAAAGACACGTTCCTTCATCACCATCATCGTCATCACACTGTAGTTTATACAGACACTCACTAGAACGTCAAATGTGGATTAATACGCCGCTGAAAATAGTCCCCAATAAAGTCACTATTTCCTCCTGCTTGTTTGATTAAGAACTAAAAGTAGAAAGTAACAGAAGCTGGACTTTCCTCCAGCAGACCGCTTTTTGTTCCACGTGCGAAACGAGAAGTCAGCGTTGATTTATTTTTCACGTAACTTAAGTTTTCTACTTCCAAGCCAGCGATGAGAGCCTGTGATTGGACAGCCTTCATTTGAGGGGCGGGACTTAGCAAATGGTTGTGTTTTTAAAGATTTACTTCTTCAGTGGGAACCAATGGGAGCTGAGAGACTGAATACACATTAAATCACTAGTCTTGTCTTTTGAACTCTATTAAATCAAACGTGGTGTCAGTCTTGTTAACTTTGGTTTGGGCCGGTTCCAGAATCAGTATATATATATGTCCTTTTAAAATGGTTACTGCTCTATCAGGAACACCATGTAGAGTTTGGCCTGTTGAAGCAGTGAGATGTTACTTTCATTTCACCGACAGAGAGACAGGAAGCGTTTCTCTGTGAGCTCCTTTAAGATCGCTGCGAGTGTTTGTTGTTTTTCTGAAGCTCTTGTGAAAATTGTGCAACTGCTGATGTCACGGCAAGTTTAGGAGCTGATGGGAAAACACCTGTTGTGACATCGCTGACTGGGGGAGGCGTGGTCTGAAGAGCAACAGGTTTGAAAGATCTGGTTTCATCATTGATGTGTCACAGTTGGGACGGACATGAAACTCTCCTGAGTCATCGAAACGTATAAAAGATGAACTGCTAATATATTTATGTTAGTGCTGGGCAACTTAACACGTTATTATCGCGTTAACGCATTAATTAATAATTTGATCGCGCATTAACGCAGTTTTTTTTTATGTTGATGGCAGCAAATCACCAAACAAACGGTGGAGGAGTCTTCATCTCTACGTTGATGCAGCGTGTGGAGAAGTATAGAGAAACTAAAGCAAGACAAGCTAACAAATGTCACAGAGAAGTGGATAAATACAAACTGCAGGACGACTAGTGTTGTGAAGATGTCGGTCTGAGGAACGTTCTCAGGATCATGAATGACGGAACGTATGAGCCTCTTAAGACGCACCGTCACCAGAAGAACACACGAGTCGTATGAAGAGGAGAGGACTACAAAAGAGACGGAGTCACAACGTGCACCAGCTGTTGCTCTCACTGGAGACCACTGGACATCGCCGGGTAACCGTATTCACCTCGGAGTTACGGTGCATTATATTGATGAACAGTGGGAGCTGCGTTCACATGCTCTGACTGTCATGAAAACAGAAGACGAAACGTGCTGAAACATGTTATTCATGTTGGACAGCAGTGGAACATTTAAATAAAGTCAGCACACTGAGCACAGATAGTGCAGAAATAGAACTGATACTGTGTGAAGAACACTGCTGTTAAAAATAACCTGATTTGTTTAAAGTGTTTACAAACCAAATGTTATTGCACTTTTGTTTATATAGCAGTACTTTCAAAATAAAAGTGCGCAACACACTACTTTTGAATTCATTATTGAACGTTGCGCATAACAATGACATTAATCACAGAAAATCATGAGATTAATCGTTGCCCAGCACTAATTTATATATGAATATGCTTTTACAAAAGTCAAAGGTACAAGAGGCCTGCGGATGGAAAAAATACAATTTTGTGTCGTGTGTGTGTGTAAAAACAAAATGCAGGACTTTTACTTGTAACAGAGTATTTCTACACGGTGGTATTTTATTAAGGTCACAATACTTCTTCATTGGTTCTAATAAACAACACTACACACTGAATTACTCCGTACAATCGTCCACTATTAACATTAATAATGCATTTAAAATAAACTCTCACCGTCAGTTTCGATGGTTCCCCATCCGGTGACCCAGCAGGACGCCCCGGCCGCAAACGTGCTGCCTTCCGCCGCCAGACACACCGGTCTGATGTAGTTGGTGAAGGTAACCGGGGCGGACAGACGCAACAAGGCGATGTCGTTGTTGTTGGTGTTGGAGTTGTAGTCCGGATGTCTGATGATCTCAATCAGGCTCCGGGACACCTCGTTAAAGTTCAACAGCTGCTGGGTGTCCCGTCCGAGATAGACGGTGAAACCGGAAGTACTGGAGCTGAAGGACGGAAGAGACAATATGTTTAAATATGCAGTAAAAGTACTCGTACCACACTGTACAAATACTCTGTAACAGTAAATGTACTCGTACCACACTGTAAAAATACTCTGTAACAGTAAAAAGTACTAGTACCACACTGTGTAAATACTCTGTAACAGTAAAAAGTACTAGTACCACATTGTACAAACACTGTACAAATACTCTGTAACAGTAAATGTACTCGTACCACACTGTAAAAATACTCTGTAACAGTAAAGGTACTCGTACCACACTGTAAAAATACTAATTGATTAATGGGCTAATTGATTAATGGACTAATAGTTTCAGCTCTACTTGTATAAACTGTTGGGGAGTTTAATTTATAACTAAACATCATATTTTATGAGCTCTTCATGTGTTTTGTTTTAAAAATCTTAATTTATAAAGTACAGCTGTCAGATAAATGTAGAGGAGTAAAAAGTACAATATCTACCTCTGAGTGGAGCTAGTATAAAGAAGTATAAAGTGCCATGAGAGGTAAAAGAAGAGTCATTTGTAGTTGAGTACAGCTCACCTGGAGAAACAGTGAGCAGCGGTCAGGACCCACTCGCTGTTGATCAGCGAGCCTCCGCAGAAGTGTCTGTTAAAGTGCAGACTGACCTGCCACGGCCACGTACCGGCATCGGCGCTCTCACCTCCGACGATCCGGGTGTTGAGCGGCGCCGTGCCGCAAACTGCCGGGAGTCAGACAGAGTTCACGGAAGAGTTTGTACAACGCATCACCAAGAGGTATTACACACACAAACGTTGCCTTCAGGTCTTTGTGTTTAAGTCTTGAAATAGAGCCAGGAGGAGGTTAGCTTAGCTTAGCATAATGACTGGAAGTGGGTGCAAACAGCTAGCCTGGCCCTGTAACACTGTATCTTGTTTGTTTTTTAATGCAAACAGAAATGTAGAAGCGTGGCAGAAAACTGCTGTTATACAATATTAATTAGATTCTTATTATATATTGTATACAGACTCTCCTAAAACCTGGACTTTGATTCATGTTGAGAGTTCAGAGTCTGTTCTGAACCCTGAACCCTGTGAAATTAAATGAGAACGTGACTCACCATCTAACTGTGCGTTGCTTCCTGCGGGAGACAAAGAATAATAATAATAATATATTAGTGTTTCTTGCATTTGGAAGTTGTGGAATTCAAAATCAGTTTCGAGTAACGATTCATTTCTGAGAATGCAGGGGAAAACAAAACCAACTGGTTGTTCCTCATCGCGTTGCTGGGCGAGGTTGGTATTTGTGTAAGCCAAACAAAAGAGGACTTTTTAAATGTCCTTCCAGTTCCAAGAAGTGATCAAGATAATCTTCAGCAGATGAAAAGTGTCAAGTCATAATTGTGTCATGAGGTTTGTGAGACATCTCACTTCCTTGTTGAAGTTTTGTGTGTTGACGCACCATCCTGATATTCTACTTCTTTCTCTTTAGTTCCTTCATGACTGATCGGTCGTCAATATTCCACCAGAAAGGAATCAAAGTCTAAATCTAAATGAACATCATGCTGTGTTGAAGAATACTGTAAACTAGAGATTGAGACCATAAACTCATGTTCACAATGTTTACTGAGGGAATAAATCAAGAGAGAAGTAGAGTCATTTTAGACTAGACTTCTATACGACCAGAGGAGTCGCCCCCTGGTGGACACTAGAGAGAATGCAGCGTTAAGACGTGAAGCTTTGACTTCACCACGCTGCGATTCGTTACTGCGCTGAACATTGCATCATCATATTTTATAAGCCGATTATTTTGTGTCAAAACTTAATTTGTAAAGTAACTGAAATATAAATACTAATATAACGTCAGTTGCGATTTGTATATTCACATTGTTGACAGAGAGGTTAAGTTGTTCTGCAGTGAAACCGGCGTCACATCCAGTCAGACTGGCTGCTCTGGATTTCCATGCTGAGTGAAGTATCTCCTTCTCCTCTATCGGAGCCTCTCTCTAATTAGAGCTCGCCCGAGTGAACAGAGTACTTTACATTTCAAACACTGAGCTCTTCGCTTTCAATGTTCACCAATAAATCAATAAAATAAAGAAGCTCCAGGAAAATCCAAAAGCCACACATGTATGAGCATCAACAGAAACGCAGACTTCTACTTCATCTCATTATGAATACAGACAGCTGTTTTTAAACAGCGCTCACCTGTTAAAACCAGCAGGACGACGCCACAAAGAACCAGCTTCACCTCCATCGTGTGAGTCTCTCTGACTGCTTCCTGTCACCTGTGAAGACCTTCAGCGCGGCTATAAGAGGCGTGACTCTGCTTCTGAGGCAACACCTCACATACCAAACACACCCGGCTGAGCACAAACATGACCTCATGCAGCCGCAGGGGCCACACACACACTGCTTTAAGGGGCCCCGGGCGTTTTTACCTGAAGGGCCCCAAGCTGAGCTGAGCCTGAGCTGACTTTATGTTCTAAGTGTTTATTTAATTATTATTATTATTATTATGATGATATTGATTCTTCTGTACTTTTATTGCACAGAGCTGAGAATACTGCTGTACTTTTATTGGAGGGAGCTGAGAATACTGCAGTACTTTTACTAGAAGGAGCTGAGAATACTGCTGTACTTTTATTGGAGGGAGCTGAGAATACTGCTGTACTTTTATTGGAGGGAGCTGAGAATACTGCTGTACTTTTATTGGAGGGAGCTGAGAATACTGCTGTACTTTTACTAGAAGGAGCTGAGAATACTACTGTACTTTTACTACATGGAGCTGAGAATACTGCTGTACTTTTACTGGAAGGAGCTGAGAATACTGCAGTACTTTTACTAGAAGGAGCTGAGAATACTGCTGTACTTTTATTGGAGGGAGCTGAGAATACAGCTGTACTTTTATTGGAGGGAGCTGAGAATACTGCTGTACTTTTACTAGAAGGAGCTGAGAATACTACTGTACTTTTACTACATGGAGCTGAGAATACTGCTGTACTTTTACTGGAAGGAGCTGAGAATACTGCTGTACTTTTACTGCATAGAGCTGAGAATACTGCTGTACTTTTACTGCATGGAGCTGAGAATACTACTGTACTTTTACTACATGGAGCTGAGAATACTGCTGTACTTTTACTGCATTACTGAGAGAGCTGGTCATTGCTGGAACCAAACTCACTCCTCGACGTATGGTTCCGCCCACGCCACCAGCTCGAAGTCCTCAGCCAGTTTTGATACAATCATCGAAGGTAAAGCGTCGTGCCCCTCCCCCACCTCCACTACTGTCTCCCATACCTGATAAAAGCAATAACTGATATCTTCTGGGTCCAGACTACAAGGCTAATGACACCAATGATTCACTCCAGGAGAAGTCGGGCCCTGTATGCAGCCAGCCTTCTCACTGAAGGATACTATAAAATATCATTAATATTACTATTAATAGAATGCATTCAGTGTAATACTCCGGTGTACCGCTATGATTTTTAAACTAATGCAATTAATAAAGAGATGCATGCAGTGTAATACTTGATGGTACCGCCGCGTTCATTGGCGGAGAGACCTTCGAAATGACGAGTTACATTGAACGCACCATTCAGTGTAAAAACCCTATGGCACCGCCATGTGGTTTAAGGGAAGACTCAAAATATCCAGTTACATTGAACGCACCGAAGACGTCACGGGCCCAGGGGCGTGGCCACTGCTTTCCGCACCAACTTTAATCCGATCATCAAGAAGAAGAAGAGCTCCAATGGGATGAAATCGCACCTATTCACAACGCTTTTTACTTTATTAAATACGCTTTATTATAACTTCTGATCCAAGACGTCCTTTGTTCCTCCGGGAGTTCTTCATTGAAACACAACATCAGGAAAAACATTTTTAATACATGTTTTTATTGTTAGGCACAAACTGGACATTTTGTTTTTAACTGAAACTTGGTTAAACCAAGATAATAGTGCAGCTGTACTTATTGAATCAACGCCTCACAGCTTCAGTTTCATGAGTGAAACAAGAGCGCATAAGAAAGGTGGCGGAGTTTTTATTTTATTTAATGATTCTCTTCATTAGCAGATGTCCTTTTGGTCATTTCACTTATTTTGTGGCCCTGAATTCCACTCGAGCTCTATTCCTAAACGGAGAAAACAGAGTGTCGGAAAGCTGAGCGCAGGTTCACTGGGACGTCTACAAAGAGAGACTTCACAATTATAATAATAATAAATAAATAAATAATAATTATAATTTGGAACTTAGAAATGCAAGGCAGTCCTTCTTCTCTGACATCATAATCAAAAACAATAACAATGCACGCGCCGTGTTTGCTACCGTCGACAGGCTAACAAACCTCGCCTCCACACCAATGTGTCTCCATCTCTGAATAACATCCACTCAAATATCATGACACAAGTTCATTCAATCCACCTCAGAAGAAGACATTATTCAACATCTGAAGTCCTCCTGCTGCTGCTTGGATATTCTACCAACACACTTATTCAAAAAGAATACTGCTTGGAGCTGAGAATACTACTGTACTTTTACTGCATGAATACTCCTGTACAGGGTTGAAGTACTCAGATCTTCTACTTCCGTAAACCACAGTGTAGAAATACTACTGTTACAAGTGAAAATGCAAAAGTATTCAAATCAAAACTTAAAATACCCAAAGTATAAGTACTTGGACTTTGGAACAATGTATCTGGTTATAAGTATTGATGCATTTATGACATTTTAAAAAACATACATGTCATCATATTCTAAGTTTTATTGCTGTGCCTTAATAACTCTGATCCTTCTGAAAATGGATATTCTGAATATATGTGTATATATGTATGTATGTATATATATATATTTTTTATATGTATGTGTATATGTATATATATATATATATATATATGTGTGTATATGTACACACAAACACAGCTAAGCTCCTCTCGACTTTCTAACTCTTGATTCTTGGTATAAACTCGATTAGATTTATAATGTTAATTATTTTTGTTACAATGAGTCACAGTCTCATATGAATCCTTTCATTTCTTTTCAGTCAGTTTATATTTTCATTGAATTATTTGATAAAATGCTGCTACGGTTTTTTTTTTCCATACTCCACCTGAAAAACCCAACATTTTAGGCTTCTTTGGTCGTCTGATTATTGTACAGTCTTGTGAAACACATTTTACTAATGTGGACGAATCATTAATGTCTTGTAAAAAAATCGGCATTGACGCAATCTAGTTATTTAAACTCGGATTGTACATTTAAGTAGAATTAAAGCAGCGTTTGGGTGCAAACGATTTGTTGGATTTGTGTATTTTTGTATAGTCTGATGTATTTTCTTGTGTTTTTATATTTTATACATATTTTCCTTCTATATATATAATCAATCGGTCGCTCTGTTTTCTACTCGGATTTGTATTATTATTTTGCTATTTATTATAAAACGTACACGTTTTCTCGTTGCGATCAGAACCTTGGAGAACCTTCTAATCGCCCTTGTTTCCGGTATGCGTCATCACGCCGCGCACTCACGCCGCGCTCTGTGATTGGTCCAGAAACGCCCGGCGGAAAGCTTCCAGAAGCGACCAGAAGGAAGTGAGGAGAGTATAAAGATGACGATGATGTACGTCACCGGCCTCGAGACCTAACGGACACGGAACGAAGAGCACCGGCACCGCTGAGCAGAACCCTCTTTATTCTCCTCTTCTCTCGATTTATTCTTCTTTTAACGACAGTAAGTACGCCGCTTTTGGTTGATTTTAACAGTTAAACGTCCGTTTTACACATCGGCTTCGTCTTTTCCATAAAGTGATGTACGATTCATTCGAATTATTAAGAATGAAATGCAGCTACGGGAGGTTTTCTCCCACGTGTCACCAAACGCCATTAGAGAAACCCTCATTTTCAGCCTGACTGAATGTACAGAGCTGTAGTTTTCTTCTGGAGTTCAAATATAACGCTAAATTATCAGTTAGTCACATCGGCGTTGTTATTAATAATTATATTTTTACTTTTAACTGAGATACGTCGAGTAATGTGCGAAATGTAGGAACAACAGTTTTAGGGTTAAATAGATGCAGCACTTAGAAAAAACGGTCAATTCTTTAACCGTTAAACTGCATTTTAAAGAGCGGATGTGTTATAAGTAAAGTAGTAATAAACTAAATGTCCTTTTTAAATGAAAACTTAAATGTGTGAATTATAGAAAATAACCGTTTTTTTTTTTTTTTATTAACTGCACGATCATGAATGATTCACCAAACTGTTAATTCTAGACTACAGTACACTATGTACTATACCTTTTGAACCTATGTCTCATTCAAATCTAGTGACCACGTGATGTCTTCAATACTGCTTCAGAGTCATTTATTTTACACTATTTCTGAATTTTAGGCTGAATTGGAAGTCAAATTAATGTAAGGTTACAGTCCATTCAAACTAATTTAGAGTTATTTATACAAAATCATTAACGTCTTATTCAAAATGTATATATTGACCCAGTTGTTTAACAATAAGACTTGCATCACAGCATTGTAAATGGTGACATAAGTCTTTTTTTTTTCTTTTCTTTTTTTTATAAATCTGTCATTTTCAGTGAACATTTTATTTATTCATTTGACCCGACCATAAAAATAACACAGAAGTAAAATAATAAATAGATTATTTAATGTTTTATTCATTCATAATGTAATAATAACGTAGGTATTTACTTTTCTAATATTCGTGTCTCTGCGTCTTTAGGACACACATTGAAACCAACCAGGATGTCTGCAGCTAAAGGCATCGCGGTCGGCATCGACCTGGGCACCACCTACTCCTGCGTGGGCGTTTTCCAGCACGGAAAAGTAGAAATCATCGCCAACGACCAGGGAAACAGGACCACCCCCAGCTACGTGGCGTTCACCGACACCGAGAGGCTCATCGGGGACGCGGCCAAGAACCAGGTGGCCCTGAACCCCAGCAACACCGTGTTTGACGCCAAGAGGCTGATCGGAAGAAAGATCGACGATGCGGTGGTGCAGGCGGACATGAAGCACTGGCCCTTCGCGGTGGTCGGAGACGGAGGGAAGCCCAAGATCAAGGTGGAGCACAAAGGGGAGGAAAAAACCTTCTACCCGGAGGAGATCTCCTCCATGGTCCTGGTGAAGATGAAGGAGATTGCCGAGGCCTACCTGGGCCAAAAGGTGTCCAACGCGGTCGTCACGGTCCCGGCGTACTTCAACGACTCCCAGAGACAGGCGACCAAAGACGCGGGCGTCATCGCCGGACTGAACGTCCTGAGGATCATCAACGAGCCGACGGCGGCCGCCATCGCGTACGGTCTGGACAAAGGCAGCTCGGGAGAACGCAACGTCCTGATCTTTGACCTGGGCGGAGGCACCTTCGACGTGTCCATCCTGACCATCGAAGACGGCATCTTCGAAGTCAAAGCCACGGCCGGAGACACTCACCTGGGCGGAGAGGACTTCGACAACCGCATGGTGACCCACTTTGTGGAGGAGTTCAAGAGGAAGCACAAGAAGGACATCAGCCAGAACAAGAGGGCCTTGAGGAGGCTGCGCACTGCTTGTGAGAGGGCCAAGAGGACGCTGTCCTCCAGCTCCCAGGCCAGCATCGAGATCGATTCTCTGTTCGAGGGCGTCGACTTCTACACCTCGGTCACCAGGGCTCGCTTCGAGGAGCTGTGCTCTGACCTGTTCAGGGGAACGCTGGAGCCCGTGGAGAAAGCCCTGAGGGACGCCAAAATGGACAAGGCGCGGATCCACGACATCGTCCTGGTCGGAGGCTCCACCCGCATCCCCAAAGTCCAGAAGCTCCTGCAGGATTTCTTCAACGGCAGGGAGCTGAACAAGAGCATCAACCCTGATGAGGCGGTGGCTTACGGTGCCGCCGTCCAGGCCGCCATTCTCACGGGCGACACCTCTGACAACGTTCAGGACCTGCTGCTGCTGGACGTGGCGCCTCTGTCCCTGGGCATCGAGACGGCCGGAGGAGTCATGACGTCCCTGATTAAACGCAACACCACCATCCCCACTAAACAAACCCAGGTCTTCACCACCTACTCCGACAACCAGTCCGGGGTCCTCATCCAGGTCTACGAAGGAGAGCGCGCCATGACCAAGGACAACAACCTGCTGGGCAAATTCGATCTGGGGGGAATCCCGCCGGCTCCACGAGGGGTCCCGCAGATCGAGGTCACCTTCGACGTGGACGCCAACGGCATCCTGAACGTGTCCGCGGTGGACAAGAGCACCGGCAAAGAGAACAAGATCACCATCACCAACGACAAGGGCCGACTGAGCAAAGAAGACATCGAGAGGATGGTGCAGGACGCCGACAAGTACAAAGCCGAGGACGAACTTCAGAGGGAGAAGATCGCCGCCAAGAACTCCCTGGAGTCCTACGCCTTCAACGTGAAGAGCAGCGTGGAGGACGACAACCTGAAGGGCAAAATGAGCCCAGAGGACCAGAAGAAGCTGACGGAGAAGTGTGAGGAGACCATCGCCTGGCTGGAGAACAACCAGCTGGCTGACAAAGAAGAGTACCAACACAGGCAGGAGGAGCTGGAGAAAGTGTGCAACCCCATCATGAGCAAGTTGCACCAGGGAGGGATGCCTGCAGGCAGCTGTGGACAGCAGGCAGGAGCCGGCTCCCAGGGGCCCACCATTGAGGAGGTGGACTAAAAGGGACCCTTCGTGTGGACTCAGTGGGAATGTTTGAATGATGACTGTAGCGTTCTATCGTGTTCACATATAAATTATCAGCACTGTATTGAGTTAAGTGGTAAAGTTAAGATTCTCAACTTTTGGTTATTAAATGCAATCTTTTATGTATTTTTTATCTCTGCCTTCTGGACATTGCAATAAAGATGAAACATAAAGTCATTTCAGCTTCATGGTCTTTCTTCACAGCTTTATTAATTCAGATTTCTTAGAAAAGAATGAAAATTGACTTGATTTATATAAAGCACCTTTCTAGACTATTCAAAGCATCGTGATGTTGCCACAATGTTTGTTCACTCCAAAACTCAACATTATTAAAGGGACATTAATAGAGACATGATTAATATAACATCTGCAACAGGAAAATATTTTTACATGAAAAATGACTTTAGCCATAGCTTGATTCTATTAATGGTATTAATTATGTCAAATTGTCTCAATATTATGAAATTTGAACATAATAGTCTTGTAAAAAATTAAATAAATAGAAACAAGCGTTATAAGCTTTGCACCCGATTATTGTTATCGAGGTCGATTTATTTATACCGTTTTATTGTGAAGCGGTAAACATCACCGGAAATAGAACAAACCAACTTCCGGTTAACACTTTTGAGTCCCGCCCCACCAGTCAGTGTGCCATCTTGTATTTAGCAAAGAACAAAAAAAAAAAACGGTGTGAGAGAAATAAGCCGAAACCTCGGGATGGGGCACAGATTTTAAATTCAGATTTTAAGAGTATATAAATATGTTAACAGTATAGCAAGTGTAACGGGACAGTATGTCGTAGCACCGCGGAGGAACGCCAGCCACACCCCGGAGAACAGCTAACGTTAACGTTAGCTCGCAAGCTATCGGAGCTAAGCTAGCCAATTAGCTAAGAGGCTAGTAACGACTGGCGAGCTTCTATTTTGAACTAGACCGGCAGTGTAATTTGGTTAAACGTTAATACATTTTACTGTCGGGACTCTGGTGGAAATGGACCGCACGTCGTGTTGATTATCCGCCGATAGAGGCTCGGTAGCTTTGGCTGCTAACAGTTTGTTTTTCGTTCCGGAGCGGAACCACAATAAGCCGCGGTAAGTAATGCTACATTAGCTATGCTAGCTATGCTACAGCTAACCTAGTTAGCTTTTCCAAGGTGGGTTTCGAACTTGTCTCCGAAGGGACTCATTGATTTGTTTTTGTTTGTTCTTCAGTAAAATGAGGAATAGTTTAACATTTGCTGAACGTTGACACGGTTCGTGTTGACGTGTCTGTTTTAATGCATGTGGTTACTTTACATCCTTTATTACGGTAAAAGTAATACTGCACAGTAAAATACTCTGTTACAGTGAAAGTACTAATACCACACAGTAAAATACTGTTACTGTGAAAGTACTAATACCACACAGTAAAAATACTGTGACAGTAAAAGTACTAATACCACACAGTAAAAATACTGTGACAGTAATAGTACTAATACCACACAGTATAAATACTGTGACAGTAATAGTACTAATACTACACAGTAAAAATACTGTTACAGTGAAAGTACTAATACCACACAGTAAAATACTGTTACAGTAAAAGTACTAATACCACACAGTAAAAATACTGTGACAGTGAAAGTACTAATACCACACAGTATAAATACTGTGACAGTAAAAGTACTAATACCACACAATATAAATACTGTTACAGTAAAAGTACTAATACTACACAGTATAAATACTAATACCATACTATTTAAATACTCTCTTGCAGTAAAAGTACTAATACATTTTATTTATCGAGCGCTTTTCTAGATACTCAAAGATGCTTGTTGTTGCATCCTGTAGCTTTGAATCCTGGAGCTCAGCTTTAACCACAACAACCTGAACGTTAGCTTGTTTCGCTGTTGGCGATTTTCACTTTGAACGTTTAAAAGTTTGGACCGCAGCCAAAGAAAATGCAGCGATGCTTCAGTCACGAGGAGCTTCTGAAGCGGTTTCTGAATCAGACCGTGTGATCTCGGTCACTCGGCACCACGACGCACCGGATTTCACCTTCCTGTCTCCGGTTTAAAGTGTCTCGTGTCGGTTTGAAGTGAAGCGTGAGTCAGTTTTCCTACGTCTATGTTGAGGACGCTTCCTTCCTCAGTGTTGTGTTATTAAACGTGTGAGAGCAGCCTGGTTCCTTTGGAAAAGGACAAAAATAGAAACCACGAGACGTCTTCCCCATTTTGTATAAATGGTGAACGATATGGAGTGTTTGATGGAAAACAATGGTGACGAACCACTCGTGCTGTTTAAAGTCTCAATACATGGACTCATGTTTTCAGAACATCTCCACTGAGTCATGAATCATTGGGACTCTTAACCCTCTGAATACAAAGCAGTTTGGAGGTGTTTCTCTCTCTGTGGCCTCGTTTAATACTTCAAAATAAAAGTCCTGCTCCTCTGTGGAAACAGAACCATTATGAGTAGAAATTGAGAGAACTAGAACACGTCTTCAATGCAGAACAACACAGTTATGATGACATCACTCATCAAAAAGAAAGAAACACTAGTTGAATTTCTTTGATCATTTATTGTACAAAAATTGGAAAACAATAGAATCTATAAATCCAACATGTTTACAAGTCTCTACGTTCTATTTATATATTAAACTATTCACGTCTCCAGCCTCTCCTTCTCTCCTCTCCTTTCTCCTCCTCTCCTCTTTCCTCTCCTCTCCCCATCTCTCCTCTCTCTCTCCTCCTCCCCTCTCTCTCCTCTTCTCCTCTCTCCTCTCCTCTCCTTTCTCCTCCTCCTCTCCTTTCTCCTCCTCCTCTCTCCTCTCCTTTCTCCTCCTCCTCCTCTCCTCTCCCCATCTCTTCTCTCTTTCTCCTCCTCTCTCCCCTCCTCTCTCCCCTCTCTCCTCTCCTTTCTCCTCCTCCTCTCTCTCATCTCCCCATCTCTCCTCTGTCTCTCCTCTTCTTTCTCCTCCTTCTCTCCTCTCCCCATCTCCTCTCTTCTCTCTCCCCTCCTCTCTTTCTCCTCCTCTCCTCTCTCTTCTCCTCTCCTCTCCTTTTTCCTCCTCTCCTCTCCTCTCTTTGTTCACTTCCTGAAGTTCAGTCAAAGTTTCTCTGATTTCTGGTCACATGACTGTTGGTCTCAGATGAATCAATCATGACTTCATAGTTTCATGAGGGGTTCATAATTTAATGTTTTTAACACAATCTGGTTAAAGTGAACTCTTTATTAGAGGAGAGATTTTAAACAAGACATATAGAATATAATATTTTTGATAAATCATCATAATTTTAAGCTTCTTTTTGGCTGTTTTTTTCTGAGGAAAGCGTCCGTCGCACATGCCGTCTTCAAGGGCCGTTGGAAAGATGAGAATGTGACGATAATGTTGTTAAATGGTGATAAAGCGTCTAGCTGTGATAAACGGTGTAGTTTTGCCGATTGTTTAAAGAAAACACGACCAGAATCAGAAGCACAGTTTAGTCGTCTTCTGATTGGATGAACTTCCTGTTCCTCCTCTCCACGTTTTTCACATCGCTTGTTTTCCTCCTGACCGTTAGAGCGACAGAGTAAACAATGTTAAATATACAACATGCACAATATATACAACGAAATAGAATAATATTAAAAGGAACAGTGCAAATATTTCACAAACAACAGTGTTGACAGTAGCTGCAGGCGTCCTCCGATTGAACGCCATCAGAACCACAGAGGGCCACATTATATATATATATATATATATATATATATAATGTATATGATTAAACGTCGGTTCACTGCGTTCACGAGTCTGGCAGTGCTGCATTAAACAGGGAGAGCCTGAAGGCGTCTCAGAGTCGGGTTCTCAGAGGCGAGCGTCTGCATTAACCTCCATTATATAATATAATGGTATAATATAATGGTATAATATAATGGTATAATATAATGGTATAATATAATGGTATAATATAATGATATAATATAATGGTATAATAAAACGGTATAATATAACGGTATAATATAATGGTATAATAAAACGGTATAATATAATGATATAATATAATGGTATAATAAAACGGTATAATATAACGGTATAATATAATGGTATAATATAATGGTATAATATAATGGTATAATAAAACGGTATAATATAATGGTATAATATAATGATATAATATAATGGTATAATAAAACGGTATAATATAACGGTATAATATAATGGTATAATAAAACGGTATAATATAATGGTATAATATAATGGTATAATATAACGGTATAATATAATGGTATAATATAATGGTATAATATAATGGTATAATATAACGGTATAATATAACGATATAATATAATGGTATAATATAACGGTATAATATAATGGTATAATAAAACGGTATAATATAATGATATAATATAATGGTATAATATAATGGTATAATATAATGGTATAATATAATGGTATAATATAATGGTATAATATAATGATATAATATAATGGTATAATAAAACGGTATAATATAATGGTATAATATAATGGTATAATAAAACGGTATAATATAATGATATAATATAATGGTATAATATAATGGTATAATATAATGGTATAATATAATGGTATAATATAATGGTATAATATAACGGTATAATATAACGATATAATATAATGGTATAATATAACGGTATAATATAACGGTATAATATAATGGTATAATAAAACGGTATAATATAATGGTATAATATAATGATATAATATAATGGTATAATATAATGGTATAATATAATGGTATAATATAATGGTATAATAAAACGGTATAATATAATGGTATAATATAATGATATAATATAATGGTATAATACCACGACTCACACTGCGCTCCGCTCTTCTTCGTGGGTTTATTTATACCGCGTGTATTTATATCTTCACATGCTCGTAAATATGACTGATTCTCTTTTTGCCTCACTTATGAGCCGTTTAATATTTTATAATATATATTTATATACTAGAGCTGAAACGAGTCATTGATTTGTGCTCCGGGAAATTAAAATAGCCAGTAATTAACAATCGATTGATCTTTTTTAAATCATTATTCTCATTTCTCCGTTGTTATTGTTATTGTGTGAATCTGTAGAATATGATGTGTGGACCAGAACGTAACATTTAAAATGATATTTTGACAACATTTGCTCCTCCTCACTCTACTCTTGTTTCTTATGTCTGTGGGGAGTTTGTTTTATCCCCACTTTGAGTACATCTTCATCTCAGTACATT
The DNA here is from genome assembly GCF_023349555.1 of Cebidichthys violaceus. Classification (NCBI taxonomy): domain Eukaryota; kingdom Metazoa; phylum Chordata; class Actinopteri; order Perciformes; family Stichaeidae; genus Cebidichthys; species Cebidichthys violaceus. The sequence continues at coordinate 524,700 of NW_027176550.1, read as the reverse complement.
AAGTACATCTTCATCTCAGTACATTAAATACATCTTCATCTCAGTACATTAAGTACATCTTCATCTCAGTACATTAAATACATCTTCATCTCAGTACATTAAGTACATCTATAGAAGTACAAATATTTGAGTCTCACACCTCAGTTAATGCCTCAGAAACTCTTCTTGTGTTTGAACTCCAAACTGAACAGTTAATAATTGAAATCCATTCAGGTTGAAGTGCACTTTGTGTAAAAAACAACAACAGAAGAAACAGCTGCCATTTTGTTTGTGTCCCCCCCCCACACACACACACACACACACACACACA